>NW_024582592.1:786984-788302 GCF_018398535.1 Haplochromis burtoni | reverse complement strand
GGGGTGTCTTGTTACTCTCTTCTTCGGCCTTTGTTTGAGTTGTGTGTTCCTGGAAGGCTTATTCTGCTCTATGAGCTCACCGTGACGCACACAGAGTAATCTGTGTGTTTCTGAGAGAAAGAATTAGTGACTGAAAAGACACAACTCAAAGAGGGAGACATGCTCTTGCTTCTTTGGCAACTCCTGATCTGAGTGTACTTGTTTGTCTGTCTTTGTGGGGCCCGGGTCTGGAGTTCACACCTCCAGCGGTGTTAAAGAGACTTAACATCAGTAAGAGTAGAAACATCTGCATTTGACATTTTGTACAATGTCAGTGATGAGAAGCAGCTTAAAGTGTGGACAGTGTTCACAGCAGAGTTGAACAAGCTGCACATATGAAAGCTTCAGCAGAGATTATATACGGCAGCTATGACACAAAGCCAATGTCCTACAAGAGAAGGCAGGAAAATGTTAAAACTTATTTATCTGTATGTCACATGAAATACACAACTGCCAAAGATATCTATGAATATATATCTAAATCTATATAAATACATCTGTATGGTAGAGCTGTTAGAGAAACGCATTTTATCTTATTTTATTTACTTACCACTGACTCATTCTTATATGTAGCTTTGGTGTGCTTTTCCTCATTTGTCAGATTCTCCTTACAAACAATTCCTCTGTGGTTTCTACCAATGTTTGTTATCAGACAGATGTACCAGTCACCCTCAAGCAGAACAGCGCCTGCCTAAATGCCAGTCAGAAAGAGATATTTGGCCAAAAAAAAGCCAAAAAGCTGCATGTAATTACCACAACTACAATAGCGCTGGTAATAAATCGTCTTTTTGTAGAAAGACTCAATTAAGGTGACTAAACAACTGAGGATTAAAGGTGGGAAAGCCATGAAGACTGCACCAGTTATATGTGAATGTGGATCGCAGGAACAAACATAGTCCTTGTCCAATAAGTACTGAAGCAGGATGATGCTCACAGCTTTAGTTAAGGATGAAAAAAGTTTTTGAAGCAGCTCGACATGGTGAGTCATGCTTGCTGAAAAATGTCAAAAACTCTTGATGTAGTAGAAGAACAGTTCAGCTTTGAGACTCGATTTCATCCAGCTTTGTGCACTGCTAATGTGAGAGTGTTTTTCATACGATAACAGAGGGATTTTATTGTGTCTGCTGTGTTTTTAGGTGGGTGGGTTACAACCTGCACTTTTATACTTTCACTTTTGATATCTGTAGTCTATGAAAACATAATATATTCTGTGGACGACACCTGGGTCAAAATCAAGACACAAGAAGTGGAATCCTTCACTGCGCACATTAACGCTGTG
>NW_024582592.1:769653-784521 GCF_018398535.1 Haplochromis burtoni | reverse complement strand
TTATCTTATCTTATCTTATCTTATCTTATCTTATCTTATTTCTTAGTTACTCTGATTTGGATACAACAACACCTTAGACAACAAGAACTGTAATAACTGCAAACCGTCCTTTTTGCGTAAATAATTCTCCTAACAGATCAAACGTCTGGCCACATAATTTGTGGAACAATTTATAACAAAATTATTTTAAATACACAAAATTACATCACCAAATGGCATGGTGTTTTAATTCCTGTGCATAAATATGCTTATTTATTCTTGATATTGCTGCAGTTACTTATTGTCACCAGATTGGTCATGTGATCCTTTGGACAAATGAGAGTTTAGAGAATAAAAAGTTTTGTGAAGGCCGGCTAACAGCAGCTAACAACAGAAAAGCTGAAGATGTTCAGCAAATGAGCGTCACCGACTCCTCGACTTGTATCATTGTTGTGAGCAAGACTGAGCAGATGTGCACAGCTGAGGTAAACAGCAGCCTGACAGGCTACACTCACTGCAGATCAACGCTGGCCAGGGCTCTTGGTCCTACAGCGGCCACCATAGCTAAGGATTAGAATTAGAATAGAATTCATGTCTATTGTCATTGCACACGTCACAAGTACAAGGCAACGAAATGCAGTTTGCATCCATCCACAAACTGCTTTAGCAATAATATAGATATACTACAGAATATGGAACTATTATAGGTATGGTACAATGTACACGGTATGAAGGTATGTTATGAATATACTATAAGTATGTACAGGCTACAGCTGTAGTGAGTGTACAGGCTATGTTAGCTTATACATATGGTTAAAAATATGGAAACTATACAGATTGTAGATATACAATTGTATTAATAAACAGTTATATACAGTTGCAAACAGTTGTAGAATTATAATTATTGTATTTTACAGCATTTACAGTAGTGCAGTTAAGCTAAGTGAAATATGTGGATAATTTCTACAGAGGCTATATAAAGTGCTAGTGGTTGTGGGTGGTGGTTCAGTCCATGTTATTATTGTGTTTATTTAAAATCAGTACACAGTAGATCGAGAGTCCTTTGAAAAGATGTCATATTTTAATATTGAGTCAGTTACTGTGTTGGAGGAACTGTGACCGTATCATTTCCTCAGGGATTAATAAAGTATTCTGATAATAAAGATTTCTCTCTCTTTTTTTTAATATAAATTGTAATATTGTTTCATCTTCTGAAACTGTACTGTCAGTGTTCAGCCATTCATACATTATATAAACCAGCGTTTGAGTTTCCTGGTGTGATGCGATGGTAAAACTTAGCATGCTGTGTTATCTTTGTGTCAGTTGTGTACCAGGGCATGAACATGACCGTCTGTTACCCCAGTGTGGGACAAGATGGCATCCAGAAAGAAGGCAACGCTGTGGCCATAATTGGAGCCGCCATCATGTACTGCTGTGTGCTCTTTGCATGGTGAGTAAACACTTCATCTTTAGACAGAGTATCTGCATGATACAAAGAAGTGACTGAAAATGTCCTGTAAGCGTGCATTGCATTTTACATCACAGCCACATATCTCTGCTGGGGCAACAAATGTGTTGATGTCTAATTTCCCTCCAGTAATGAAGCTTCCTACCTGGCAGAGGTGTTCGGGCCATTTTGGATGATCAAAGTTTACCGCTATGAGTTCCAGAAAGCTACATGCTGTTTCTGCTGCCCTGAAGAAGAAGAAGGTGTGTACTAAAACACTTAACCTGGTTTCATTTGGTCCTTATGCTACATTTGACCATTTAAAAACTCTTCTTGCAACTAAATTAACTCCCTTAAAACTGAGGATTTAAAGGTAAGAGGTTGGTATCAACTTGTGTCAGTCTTTAACAAGAAGTGTGCAAATGTAAACTCTATGTTGAAGCACTTGCAGTTCTTCTAAAGACCAGCTCGATCCAGGATCACCAACAGCACCGGCAGACTTTTGAAACTGACACCTGACATCAGGAGCTAACGTTGTCCCGCTGATGGGCACTGGAGATTTATTGATTGAGTTTAAATACAAAAGCTGCAACCATTGTTAGCCAATCCTTACACTTGATGATACAAATGTTACAGCGGAATAATGTTTTCCACTTGTTTACTAAATGCAGATTATGGTAGGCCAGGTGGTTCTTTGCCATGTTTCAACCATGCTCACTGTGACTCAGTGCTCTCTCTAATAAATGATTGTGTGTGCAGAAGAAAAAAACACCTTTGCTGTTGTGTAATCCTAACTATGCCTCACAGTTGATGCTACAGTGGACTGATGGTTCTGCAGTAACCAGCATATCACTTGTAATCTTCCAGCTGAAGAAGATTTTGCGATTGATGACGAGAACAAAGGCTGTCAGAAGGTTATTCACAACGAGACACAGAGGGTGGCTTACAGCTACTTCTTCTTTCATTTTGTCTTCTTCCTGGCCTCGCTGTACGTCATGATGACCCTCACTAACTGGTTCAGGTTAGTAAGTGACAGTTCTAGACATTGTTCTCATACATATATATTTTACATTTCTGAGATGTTTCTTTTGTAATCTGTGCCGTCTTCTCCCCAGTTACGAGTCAGCAGTGCTGGAGACCACTTTCACCCACGGCAGCTGGTCTACCTTCTGGGTGAAGATGTCGTCCTGCTGGGCCTGTGTGATCCTCTACCTCTGGCTCCTGCTAGGCCCTTTGTGCAGCTGTCAGAACGAATCCAGACCTCGCCGATCACGCATCAAACGCCGCTCAACATCGTCCCGCCATGTCACTGTCAGTGTCTGACACTCAGGAAGTAGCCTGGCAGGAGGAGAGTGGACAAGAGGTCAGGTGTCGGAGGGCCTCCCCGTGTTGCCCAGCAGGAGGAAATTTTCAGGCGTGGAGGTCACTGGGGTGAGGGGTCAAAGACTCACGGTGTTGTGAGAGAAACCCACGGGTGGTGCCCCTGCTGACATGTGAAGAACTGGGCACAGGCCTGATGTCACAGGCTTGATACCCTAAACCACTAACAAGGACGTAACTGTGGTTTAGAAGCACATTACAATATGAATTGCCAAAGGGATCAGAAATGAACTCTCACTCAGTATACTGGGTATCGCAGTAAGAGGGTAGGTGTAAAGATTTTGAATGTTTAATTTTAGTATTTTTATTATTTTTGCAGTATGTAGACACTTAAAATTGTAAGAGAGAACACTGTTTATGTATTTGCTAGATTACTATTTCAGAGGCGCATGTCCCTAACATTTAAAACTGTTTCATGTATATCAAATAAAGAATTTGCCCTAAAGCACAGAGCCTTTTTAGCCCTCTGACAAATAATTGAGGGTCATGGAGCATGAACAAATCTTTCAAATTCTGCAAAAACACAAACAGTTTAAGAACTACCTATAAAGCAACACGTTTTCCTACCGACACATTTACAGTTCAATCTGTGCAGTAACTTTGAATCTTTTTGTACATATAATCTCTCTCCTCCGCATACAACTGCAAACCTGAAAAAAAGGTCACATTACACATAACTACACTTGACCCACTCATCTTTCATCTAAAATAACGTCATGCATACATACAAACAAGCATAATCCAGTCATCTTGAAAGAAAGAAAAATGCACATGAGACTGGCTCCATATAAAACAAGGCATTCCCGACAGACCCATGTGAAAATCTTCAAGTTTACATCAGTAATAACTAACCTTTTATCTTTTATTAGTTAACTTTATCCAATTTGAAGACGATGTAGACGCTTCACAAACATGCCTCGATGTCTGTAGTGGTCGGTGCAGGGCGTAACTGCTATAGCAGTAGCATAGCAGTAATCAGCTCCTTCATTGTGAGGACAGTTACAACTGCCTGATGTGTGTGGTTGCCAGTCCAACATGAGGGATTCTCCAGTCTTGGTTAACCAGATGGTAGCTGCAAACACACCCTAAAAAACTCGTTCTTTTTAGCTTAACATCTTGATTAGAAATCGCTAACACATTAGCCTAGCTTTTCCAGCCTAGCTTTTCCCCATGGTGCCAGTTGTAACGGTAAGCTAAAGCCAGTAAACTTCTGGCTTTAGTTTGTTAATGCACAGACACAAAAGTGTTGGTGATCTTCTCAATAGGGATGGGTATTGATAAGATTTTCACGATTCCGATTCCATTTTCGATTCTGTTTAACGATTCGATTCTTTATACGATTCTCTTTATCGATTCTTTTTAAAAAAGGAGAACACTAAGGTCGATTAGCTTAGAACTTTGTTTTATATCTTCTCTTTGAACAAGATAGAAATTTAGGAGTAACATGGCCTTACAAACCCAGCAGTGAGATCTTAAGAGATCCAGCCTACGGCTCTTCAATGGGGTGTCACAGGGTCCCCAGGAAAAAAAATTGTAAATGTAAAATAATAAAATAAATATTCTTCTGTAGCAATAACAAAGTATAACATAAATTATTCTGTAGCAATTACACAAGAATATCCAGTAATGTCCCTGCCTACAATTAAACACATTCACTTACCGAAAATCTGGGGGCATCTGCTGTGGCAAATGGGTGCAAGCCTTTTACCACAAACTTAGTCACTGCTCGGTGACATTCGTCTATCCTGGCCTGAAAGGAGACGCTACCGGTAGACTGCAGCGAGAACTGCCAGCATCTGAGCCAGACTCTGTTCTCTCATCATGGTCACTAAATGCACAGTAATGGCAGGTTTGTAATAAGGCAGATCGCGCTAACATAATATGCACTGTTAGTTGATTATTTACCTGCCGCATTAACGGGAGAGGACGTGCAAACGTTACCGCTGCTGCTGGGGTGGTCGAGGAATTACACGACATTCATTTAAGGTCATCGCGTGTTTTGTGAGCAAATGCTTTTGCATATTCGTAGTGTTTCCTCCCTTAAATGAAATATCTACTTTGCAAGTATTGCAAGTTGCCCTGTTGTCATCCGTTCTCGTAAAGTATAACCAAACTTTTGAGCGTTTGAGCCGCCATGTTTCCTGCCAGGTAAATGACTGCTCCGCAACGTGGTGACGTCATTCGGGGCGACTGGAATCGATAAGGGAATCGTTTGCAAAAATGGCAAACAATTCCAAGGAATTGAAACAGTGGGAACCGGTTCTCAACAAGAACCGGTTTTCGATACCCATCCCTATTTCTCAATAAACGATAAACAAATCCATCCAGCACAGAATGTGAGCTTTATTTCATGTAGCGCTAACGAAACCAGAAAATGTACAAACAACATCAGTTTATTCTTTTAATTCATTCATAGCTTCTCACTTCTGTTTGATGCAGCAGCTCTTGATTCGTTTCCCACACAAACCCAAAGAAAGATTTGTTCATGTGGTAAATTAAATTCTGAAAAAGATCATGTCTGTATTGTTTCATCAGAATTTGATCTTTAAATACTCTGAGACAAAGTTTACTAAAACAATTGAGAGGCAGCTAAGTAGAATTACATGGTTTTTTTTAACGATCAACTGAAGACGTGTTAAAATGACATAATTCACTGCTGTATTTCACAATAATTATCCAGATACGTTTATTTATTGTTTACATTTATTTTTGCAAATTGTGAAGCAATTTTAAAAACTTAAAAAAATAAATCCAGGAGTGCTTAAAAAGTATTAAAAATGCAGAAGGGATAGAAGCTTCCTGTCTCATGCCTTCAAATGAAGTAATCATGTCTGCAAGAGCGAGTTTGAAATATGTTGTGCATCTAACATAGCCCCGCTCCATCCCACAAAAAGGTCTCGTTGATGTAAGTATATGAAGCCTAGGACTGGTTTCCAATAGTCCCTGTTCAAATGAAGGGAAACTGAGCCAAGTGTCTGTGATGACTCACATACGAGTTAATGAGCAGGAACCAGGCTTAGTAAAAAACAATTATATTATATATATATATAATTAGATATATAATATATAAAACATATATATATATATATAAGAATATTATATATAATTAATATATATTTATATATATGTGTGTGTGTGTGTGTGTGTGTATATATATATATATATATGTATATATGTATGTATATATGTGTATGTGTGTGTGTATAAAGTTGTATTAGCCACTGTTTAGTGCTTCCTTTGGTGTAGATGTAAAGGGTTTTTGTAAATACAGTTGTCTTACGGATGTTAATTTTTTCTCATTTGTTATTTTACATTGGTTGGTCTTTGAATACACACGCACATTATAAAGACAAAGAGAGTCTCTTTGGCACATATACATACAGTATATTAGGTTCAAAAGCAAATATGATATTTTTAATCCACAACACAATAAGCAGAGTTCAACCATTTAACTCATTACAAGGTTTCTTAAAACAGTTATAATCAGTTATATTGTAGTACATTTGTAGCTAATCAGCGCCACACAATAAAATACTGTATATTTATTTTCTGTAAGTATCAAAGGCCAGACCTGATTTAACATACTCTAACAAATGAATACAGCAAATAAGCAACGTTATGAAAGACATTACACAGCTGACACAAAAACATTGTGTTATGATTAAAGCTTATTTTTCATACATGAACACTGTGAAACAATCTGTTATTAGATATCACCAGTCAAAGATAAAGCATCTAATTCAGTCTGTCGTGACTGCTGTTTCAGGTTTTTCCCATTGTCTGTAGTGTAAGGACAGGTCACACCACAGTTTGAGTAGTGAAGTTAGTGTCTGCATTATATTCTGGTCTATTGTCTGAGAAAGGACTACGCAGTGAGAAGAACTGGAATTACTTTTACTCTGGACAGGTAGCCAGTCTGTCGATCTTCTTAAAGACTTCCAAACCTCCATGTTGGAAAAATCTGAAATGAATTACGCTGTGGACGTTCAACGCTCTGATTAACTTGTGAATCACAAACTATCACATCAAATTAATGCTGCAAGAACCACATCCTTGATTAGATTGACAGTGTTTATTTAAAGAGAGTGGCAGATGGAATAAAGATAGCTCTAGACCTGAGTCTGTGGACTGGGGAAGGCCTCAGAGCTAGACCTGAGTCTGTGGACTGGGGAAGGCCTCAGGGAGAACTGGCAGGAGCTTCTGGGCCAAGCATTGTGTGGGTTGTCAAGCGTGAAAATGAAAGGAAATGTGCAAGAAAACCATACAACCATGGGACCAGAGGGGAAGTGTATGAGGTGTGGTCCCACTCCTGAAATTCAGATAAATTATTTCAAAAAAGAAAAAAAGACAATGAAACAGCCCCATTGTTGGGATTAAATATTTTACAGTGCCTCAATAATGCACTGGTGAACAACCTTCAGTTGTTCATCTGATATCGGTCCACTCATGTTCACTAATTATGGCTTGTTATTATGGTACCCCGCTTCTCAGCCCACTTACAGACTGGCGACCTGTCCGGGTGTGCCCCGCCTCTCGCACTATGACTAGTCTAAAGCAGGTGAGCAGCAGCTGCTCCACAGAGCTGAGTTTGGCACACACAGTATACCTTATTCCAGGTGAGATTGTTTTCATCAACATCCCAGGATTAGCATCTGAAAACGTGATTGTTGGAAACCCAGCTTTGCATTCTGTCCCCTTTCTCATAATGAAGTGTCTTTATTTGATTTGACCTAGTGTAATATTTAATGAAAGCTCTAATTTTTTAAAACCTCGTCACCACTAATATCTTCGGATATCTGTAATCTAAGTTGCTGTCTCGATGCTGTAATGAACCTATAAGTTGAATTTGACTTATCGTTGTGGTGCTGTCGATCAACCCTTGATGACATCTCGCTAGCCAATGAGCTGGAGGTTTCATATCACATATGCTATTTGAAAATAGTATGACAAAGATTTACAAAACAGATCAAAACATATATTCAGAACAACCCAAAATAGGTGACTGAGCCATTCTCCCACAGACTTTGATAGGATCAGAAGTTATTTTGAAACCACAGCCATCGCCATGTGCTTCCTGTCATACAAAATTCTGGTTTTTAGGCATTTTTTCAGAAATACTAAAGAGAAAAAGGAGAAAATTATTCAAAGTGGATTCTTCTTTTACACAAAAACAAATATAATATAAAAATATATGATGGCTGTGGGAAATAGCCACAATAAAAAGGCCATTTCAGTCAGTTTTTCTCTTTGGTGTTTTTAAAGGTGGCACAAGTGTCACCTAAAGTGCTCTAAATTGTACAGTAAGCTGATCAGGCTTTTAAATAATCGTGGACTCTCAGTATTTCTGGAATACATGCATCACAAGGAATCTGATGTTGGTTTAAAGGTCCAGAAATGTTATATCTGAGTAAAGCGTGCGACAACACTCATCTCCTCAGTTCTGTTTGGGTCCTCTGTTGCTGCAGAGCCTTTCAAGCGGCCATAACAGTTCATCCTCTCTGGGTCTGTATGGCACCACATAGCTCTCCTCTTCAAGCAGAATTCGGTTTAATGTGCGCTCATAATTAATGTGACGTCGCGCCATAAAGATATACTGTTTCCCTACTTCCAGGTTAGGGCAGTCGCACACATTAGGGACCCACAGGAACTCCCGGTGCTCCAGGCGGAACCGGTTCCGGTAGGTGTGGATGATCTGGACGTCGTAACGAGTTTCCTCACCTCGTTGCAGCTTCAAAAGGACTCTTGCCCGGAAAACTAAAATAAAATAGCGATACTAATACAGCTGTATGTGGTAACAAGCCACTAAAAACAGCAAAAATAGAATATGTAGTCTTACCAAAGTCCTTCTGGCAATACTGTCTCTGGCGTTCTCGTCGACCTTTAACCCGCTGGCATTTGCCACAATGCCCTGAAAGATATGGCAACCGCAAATTAGTTCAGACAATTGCAGACATAAATAAAAATATGTCTCATAGAAATACACCCCATGGAATTAGATGAAAAACATTAATTAGTCTTTAATTCATGTTTCTGCCATTTAGAAGATAGTGATCCTTTTGTGACAGCCAAAAATGGCCATTGTAATAAATTCATCCCGGATGAACCCCCACTTGCCAAAAACGGGCCACAAGACAAAAAGGGAGACGTACACAAATACTTATTAATAGACTATTTATTTTAAATGAAAGACACAAGAAGAGACACTAAACTAACCATGGTGTGTGGTTAGTACAATCATTTGTGTAAATGGGTGAATAAGGTGTGTGCAGTTTTCTCAGGGGTAAGAAACAACTGAGCTCTGAGGACGTTGATAGTGCACAGGCACAGGAGCCCCATGCCAACAGATGTAACCTGCCACTCAAAGCCAAAAGGAGGGAAGGATGGAGTGGGTCATCACACACAGGCTTGGATGAGAGCCACACTGAAGGTACGTCAACACTAAAGGTGGTACTATCACATGTTTCTTTTTAAAGGTACTTGGCAAGTAGGTTGTTCTCAGTAACTCAGATAACTTGCCACAGTTCCTCTGTGAATGTGGTCCCAGTGCCAAAACTAGGACTGGTCACAATGACTGATGCCAAAAACTTTGACCCCAAAGATGGAGCCATAACCAAAGACAGCTGCAGTCTACAGATTCTCTCTGCAATGATATTATTCTCAAGGACGTTAGCCACACTTCTGCTGTGCAGTTATCAAGTGTTGCATATACTGAAATGTCAAAGGTATCAAGTTCTTTTTTCTCTTAATGTCAGACTGATTGTTGAGATCACGGCTATGTGGGGTCTTAGCAAAATACACAAGACCTCTTGTTATTCTTGTGCTTCAAGCTGTTTTTTATTACTCTAGCTTGGAGTTAATGTGGCATTTGGCTTTGGCACATATTTGGGACTGATCTAATTTATAGGGTACATGAAGTTTTAAAAAATACCAGTTTTAGCTTGTTGAGTGATGTGATGGGTTATTTGAACATACTTTCAGGTGAGGGCTGAGGGAGGAAATTTCTACGGTTCTCGTCCCGCTCCAGACGAGGCAGGATGGGCTGGTGGGGACGCTGGTGGTGTGGTGGCTTCACTGGCTGTAAAACTAGAAGAGACATAATCAACACACTAATATCAACATGATTTTTCAAATCCTTGGGCATCTTACAATTGGCTGTTTCTCTATGTATTGCAACCACAATCACTTTGGGCTCCAAAGCAAAAACATGGAAGAGACCAAAAACTGGTCTGAGTCTAAA
The DNA here is from genome assembly GCF_018398535.1 of Haplochromis burtoni. Classification (NCBI taxonomy): domain Eukaryota; kingdom Metazoa; phylum Chordata; class Actinopteri; order Cichliformes; family Cichlidae; genus Haplochromis; species Haplochromis burtoni. The sequence goes on along the minus strand of NW_024582592.1, from coordinate 774,478 downwards.
ACTGGTCAGTGATGTCACGGTGGCTATTTTCATCTTTTATATACAGTCTATAGTCAAGGTTGATCCACTTTTTTTTAACCTATTTTTGATTATTACTTATATTTCGTTGCTTTCATTTTTTATTTTATTAAGTTTAGGCAACAAAACCTCTGGATTTACGAGTGGGAAGTTGTGCCTTCATTCCATTTTATCCAGCACTAATGAAAAACCTATAGCTGTGTACTAGAAAGGCAAACTCTTCCTCTGGAACTCCATTTCCATTGGCTATAAAAACATATTTTATGTCGTGTTGTGGCTTAAATGTTTGCTGTTGTTCATTTCATTTTGGATAATGATCAACAGGCATGCACTGATATTACAGCCTATCAGTTAACAGTGTTTTTCATTATATAACACAACAGGAAACATTATTTGAATATATTAATGAAATGACAGAAATGAAATGACAGAGCAGCAACTTTTTCTCTCTCTTTTTTTCCCCTTTCAATTATAAGTTAAAAATTGTGAAAGCAATGCCATACTACTGTTATGTTCAATTGCTCTCTCAATAAAAGAGATCATGATTGAAAAAAAAAAAAGAAATGACAGAGCAGCTTAAAAATCCATGATGTGTCTCCGTTATTCAACTTCGCATTACATATCTAAAGCTAAACCTGGCATTGTAAAAGATAAAATATATAAAAAACCTGCATCATACAGTCTGTTTTGCTTCGGCAAAAAAAAATTCATTCTGACTTTATTATGTATCATCGCGACCTGAAGAGTCCCGTTTTTATCTAATAAACAATCAAAATACTATTTCTGTCAATGATATGAGTTCTGCTTTTGGCAGAAATTCCCCTGCTGGAAAATGTTTTCCAGAGAGGCTACTTAGATTTATTGCAGGGTCGGATGGAGTCTGACAAGAAGGCATGGCTCCTCGGGCTCAGTGCAGATTCCCATGTGAATATTTAAGGAGAGATTGAACACATGTGTACTGTGTACTGTAATCCTGAAACTTACACCAGCTGTGTTTCTCAGCAGCAACCAGGCCAGCCTGCAGATAAACTATTTTAAAATCAAATGGGACCTGAACATGGATTCTTTTCAGCCCTTCATCCACTGCGAGTGTTTTCACTTATTCAGCTGAATTAGAACTTCTGTAAGGGTGCTGTGTGCACGCCTTTAGGTTTGCTGCCACTCGTCTGACAACTTCCTCTGTCAGACAATAAAATGCACTCATGAGCTAATCTTGGCTTTATATTTATCTCTAAAAGGAGTCACTCAGCCAATATTTCTGAGTTAGTTTCATCCCATGCTGCTGATTAAAGATGCATAAATATATCCAAAGTAATTTATTACATATTCATTAGGTTACTCAGAAATGTGTACTTTCTGCATTTTCAAGTACTTTGCAGAGTTGTCAGCAATCTGCTATTTTCAGCATTACCACAAGTTTGTTTGTTAATTTAGCATCATTAGCGTTGCTTTATCAATTTATAACGTCAGTGAGGAGCATCTATTGTTTCAGTTGTGTTTTTTTGTGACTTGCGTGTCTACTGCAGAGGGCATGAATGAATAGGCTGTATCTCAGAAGGACATAGAACATGAACAACATGTTATAGTCTGACTTCAAACGAGCACCTGAGAGCATAAACACATCATAATTCCTGAAAAAACAGAGGAATGTAGCAAAACAGGCATTTTCAGCCTCAGATTTGTGTAGAATCAAACTTGTTTTTCATCCCCTGCTGGTGATTAGAAGAAATTATAATTTCTTTCTGTATTTTTACACACATTCTGTATCTGCGGTTTAAAGTGAGCACTTGCATCTGTAGAGATACAGCTCTTAAATGGCTGTTAATGGCACACTTGTTATTAATCTCTCTCTCCTCCACAGCATGTCTTTATCCTGTCTTCCTTCTCTCACCCCAACCAATCACAGCAGATGGCCCCGCCCCTCCCTGAGCCTGGTTCTGCCGGAGGTTACTTCCTGTTAAAAGGGAGTTTTTCCTTCCCACTGTCACCAAAGTGCTTGCTCATAGGGGGTCAGATGATTGTTGGGTTTTTCCTCTGTATCTATTACTGTAGGGTCACTTTACAGTGTAAAGTGTCTTGAGGCGACTGTTGTTGTGATTTGGCGCTATATAAATGCAATTGAACTGACATTTTTTTTGTAGATGAGCTTTACTAACCACTGAATAATTCGGCTGCATTTTTACTTTCAAAGCATAACCGTGTGGGGTTATTTTTGTTTCTGGATGTGGCTGAAACAGCCTCTGTTTCTGGAATAAATCCATCCATCACACAGATCACAAAGAGTCTGATGGTGATCCATGTAAACTGAGTATAAACTACTGTAAATGTTTAGTGCTATTACTGCAGACTGCAGAGACTGCACAGGACCAAAGCCTTAGTTTTCTTCTTTTTCTTTTTGTAACCTGGATTTCCCTGATGACTGCTCGTTGCCCAGTAATATAAAGTGAACAGAGAACACTTGTAAGTGAGTGCTGTACATGTATGTACAATACTTGGTGATGAGAAAACACTGCTTTGCATCATAGCTAGCATTCAGTTACTGAAAAGTGACAACCAAAGACCAATAGTGTTGTAGGTATTTGTGGAATGACACAATGAATCTGTCTGGTTCTGGTAACAGATCCACAGCACAACACCACAGAAGGCAGCATTTATGACGTTGGAAAGATAGCACAAAGTCTATTTTAGCTGTTATCATTAAAGAAACAATAAAAACACTGTGTTCATGTAAGTATCTGCTCAGTATAGGGCAGATGGTCTGAATGTTGCTGACGGCACACTCTTTCATGAGTTTCTCCCCTTACAGAAATGACTGGCAGAAATTTCTTTAATGTGGTACTTGTGTGTTTTTAAAGGCAGCCTAAAATTTCTTCTCAACCTGAACTGAGCTTTAAGTAACATGAGGTTGTTTGAGAGGTTGACTGACTTACAGTTTACTGACTTACTAAACTAATGGTTTAATGTATGAATCTGTTTCACGAGAATTAAAGAGAGTATATGGGCCTTACACCAGTGAGGTCGGGGGGTGTTTTGTGGAACCCTGGTAGTGGTGGTTGTGGCTGAAGCAGTGGGCTGACTCCAGGGTAAGTAGCTGGCAGTATGGTGAGCCTGTCGCAGTGGGCTCCTCCTCCCGTGGAAGAGAGCATACTGGTCTGGTGGGAGCCAATACTCGTACTCAATCCCCGGGTTTCTGTCTGTTGCCAGAACCTGCACACAAGTGAACAGTTCAGAGTGGCATGGAGAAAAAGAAAAATAGCAAGCTATCAGTCAGGACCATTAGAGCCAAAGGAAGATTTCTATTTCTATCTGCAGTAACGTGATTCTTTCACCGAGCTGACATATACTCTTTCCAAAATGTTTGGGCTAACTCCAAGAAAAAGTCTTTGACTAGCTTCCTCGTTCTCATTTCTATTTTGTTGTTAGTCATCTTGTTATCAGTACATGTGCCCAGATACTTGAAGCTACTCCCACAGACTGACCAGAAATTGAAGGACCTGTCATCAGGCCTGTGTAATTCACCGTCTTGATGCTCAATCATCCAAGTAAGTAAATCTCCAAAGGTTGATTCTGTTCATCTGGACGTTTTCAGTGGGAGAAACGTTTCGTCACTCATCCAAGTGACTTCTTCAGTCTCAGCTGACTGCAGGTTTCCAATCTTATAAACAGTACATTTGCATAATGACTGAAACCAGCTGAAAACGCTACGTCCAGATGAACAGAATCAACCTTTGGAGACTGTGTAATTCACATTTTGTGAACCTTAAACATCAACTAATAATGGATTATCAGTTAGAATTCCAATCTCCTTCCTCAGTCCTCACCTGGAAATATGTTCAAATTCTAATCCATCGAATCCGTCTTGTTGTTGTTGTTGTTGTATTAAAGTCAGATTGACAAATAGCATCTTTTTACTGTAAGTGACATGCAGCTGTATTAAATAAAATCATGTTGCATCTTCTGTGCCCCTTTGTGGTTTATATACAAACTGCAAGGATCCGACTGATCCACTACAGCTGAGGTAAGATGTTCACTAACCACTTGTGCCACATATTTAGCCAGGACAAGTCAAAAGTTAAAGCACCTAGATGAAAGTCACCAAGGGCTTTTGGGAAGTGCTTTAATTATAGAAGTCTTCCATATATTTGGGAATGCGCATGCATTTAACAAAAACTGAAACAGTCTGGTCAAACTGCTGCCCAGATGCTTTATGTGGTTTAATCCTCAACAGTTACAAACTGGGACAGATGACCAGTTGGCTCTGAGCTACATCAGCCATTATGGTACTGGTACCTTTACCTTTAAAGCTGTGGCGTGTCCAGCCCAACCAGACTGGCCACCCCAGGTGCCACCCCGAAGCTAAAACAATAAGTGAATCGAGTTTGAATGAGTCACTCACCAAAATAAATCGGGTGTTTTGAGTCATTTGAGTCACTGAGTCAGTTGCTAGGAGAGTGCAAAAAATGTACATTTTCACTCAAACTTAATTTGTTTCTCTTTTCATGTAAACCCAATTGCTAAGATGAGTGATTGAAAAAGAAAAACAACTTTTTTATAGAGCAAAAAAGAGCAAAAAAATAAAGAGTTGTAAAGGGAACATTTATTTTTATTTCAATAGAATATCAATGAAATTTCTGACAGATAGAAAATGAAATGTGAATCATCAAAATCTAAAATCTAAATAAAATAAAATAAAATTCACAGATTAAAGCGTTCAAAAGTACTAGTCCACTTCAAAATTAATTGTCCCTTACAGATTGGCATTGAGGAAAATAAGCTCCCGAACTTTTCCAGGGCTGAGACGGTTCCT
>NW_024582592.1:736291-761756 GCF_018398535.1 Haplochromis burtoni | reverse complement strand
AGTAGTTTATTTTATTACTACCTGTAATTTATTGCAGATTACTTGTATTTGCTTAATTGTTTACTAAATGTTTGAGGTGTGAAATAAACCGCAATGGTGCAAAATATGGGTGTGTGTGTGGTTGGAAGATGTGTTTGTGCGTGTGCGCGCCGGGGGGGGGCGCGAACATTTTTCATGTAAAACAAAGGGGGGCCCAGCAAAACAAGTTTGGGAACCACTGGCTTACGCTACGATTCAGCACGTGAAGGGAGGGGGTGAGTAACTCAAATGTGCTGTTAGCATGTTAGCAGAGCGATGCTACTGTGAACAGAGGAGCTATTGTCTTGATGTGAGCTTCTACTCAGGGTTTTTTCTTCCAGTTCAGAGCAGAAATTTTTTTGTTAAGAAACTGGCTGTTGTTTTTTTCCCCACAATTTTAATTATAAGCTAGATATATTTCTACTAATGAAATTAGTTTGCTAACAGCAACAGGGATGAGTCAGTGAGTCAGTTGGGCTTGTGAATCATGATTCACGAGTCAGTAAAGTGATTCTCGAGTATTGAATAGAACATCACTAATGAGCATCACGTTAGCAAAGAAAGGAGAGCCAAGCACGAAAGACGGCACCACAGAAAATGAGAAAATGAGGTGAAAAGAAAATGAGAGAATAAATGTCCCAGTAAGTAATATTAAGTTTGTTGAGTTTAGTAAATTTCGGTGAAATTAGAATACCAAGGAAAAAATAACACTTAAAGAATTATTGCAGCCATCGCATATTTCAGACAGTAGGCTGCTGGGGGGAGCTAGCATAAGAGTTATGAGTTATAAGATATAATCCAAGTCGTAACATTGCTGTGTGGAGCTGCAGATTTGGTTGCAGGTTAATACTGGCAGTGTCACCATGCCAGCTGACTGTACTTCGTCATCAGCCAGTGTTGTTCTTTATACATCAATATTACCAAAGTTGACCATAACGCAGCACTTACACTACACTGTGCGGTCTATCTAATTTCTCTCATTACTTATCCTATCTGCCAGCTCCATGTTATGAATAGAGTGTAAATCACCCCTGTGCCATGTTCAGTGCAGGGATGTGCAGTTCTGGATCTCAAGGCTCCTGTCCTCCCGGTTTCAGATGTTTCCATACTTCAACACAGCTGATTAAAAGAATCATTTACAGACTTCTGCACAACTAGGTGTTTGGGGATTATTTGATTTGAATTGGCTCTGTTGGTATAGGTAACATCTAAAACGTGCATGATAGGGGTCCATGAGGGCCAGAACTTGACATCCCTGACTTCTAGTCAAGGTCATACATCAGGAAAGTTGTTGTTTGTGACATAATTTTTGGCTTTATTACTTCAGGGCCAACCAGTAGAGATAAAAGAAGAAAAAGAATGAAAAGATCTCAAAATATTGAGAATTTCTTTCTTAAGAAGGCTAAAATACAACCAGAAGCAGAGAGCAGTGTCAGGGAAAGGTGGACAGAGCAGCAGTCATCATTGTCACCTGTGAGTTCTACAAATGAAGGTATGTGTGAGAAGGAAAATGCAAGGAAGGGATGTTTATATTGTCAAGGTACTTGAGTAAATGTTCACTTTCAAAACATAAATATTTTGCAACTCCAAGTGCTGCTGTTTACAAATGTTTTTGTACTTCTTGTCTTCCTAACATGTAACAGACTCATATTAAAAGTTCAAGAAGTTTATTTTTGCACAATTTATACTGAAAACATTATCAAAAGAAGGCATAGAAAGTATTTACTTGCTTTCAGGTTTCATTCAAATGTTAGTCTTTTCATTTGTTTCCCCACTTTTTTCCTGTTTCAAAATCAAACACCAGTTTGTGAGAAGATGATTTTCTTTTTTTAATAGGCAGATAAAGTTTTGCATTGGCTAATTTGCCAATTGAATGTTAAAAATGTTCATATTTTAATATTCAAAAATGCTTTTGCTCAAAACATATGTGCACTATATGTCAGTAAAAATACTATGGAAATATTGCTGTCCTTGAATGCTGAATAAACACTGACAAAGCACTGATTGTATCTCTTTTACTTTATCAACACAATATCTAAAGACTTTGCTCTGTAGTGGTTAAAATCTCATTCTAATAAGAGTTAAAAGCACATTCGGTTATTAGGTTTACAGGGTTATTGAATTATGGTTAACGGTTGGCAGAATTCTTTTTTAACATTATCTGCCAATTACATCTGCCACCTTTCTCCAAATCTGTGCCCCTACCTGGCCCCCCCAACAAAGGTTTTCTAGACACGCCACTGTTTTAAAGTCTTCAGTGTCAAAACAGACATGTAATTGATTTATAAAATATATATAAATATTTGGACAGAGACAACTTTTTTCTAATTTTGGTTCTGTACATTACCACAATGAATTATATATATTTGTTCTGTTCCAGCATCTTCAGATATTCTTACCATTAGATGAAGGTCTTCCTGGGTGGGTCCTGGCACCTCAAAGCTTTCCCAGGTGTCTGCTGAGCGCCGATAAACCAGCTTAGTCCCTGCTACACTGTACTCGCCTGGAACGCTGATCTTCCAGTTTCCATTAATCAAAAACTGGGAGCGTCCATTCTGCAGGGCTGTGCAAGGGAAGAACAGGTCATGAGAATGAAGGAAAGACTGGCATGTATTTCGACATCAAAGGAAACAGTTATGTTTCCTTATCAGTGGGTGAAGTTGAGGCAAAGGCCGGATGCCAGAAGCAGAAATATGGCGCCTGACTATATATGGCAGCAGTGACTCCTGGAGGGGAGAGATTTTCCATGACATGGATGGAAACAAGTACCTTCACCTGTCTTAACCAAGTGGTCAAATAAAGCCTTTATGAGGGTCTCTTTAAAGACAACAGCGCATTCTGTTTCAGGGCGTGTTTTATTTTGGTCTCATAAACTGTGATGAGAATAGATGCCCTCGGTTATTTTGCTGCCTGGGAAACGTTCAGAGGGTCCAGAAACCAAATGGGACCGTCAAGCCCACTGTCTCCAGGGAGAGGAAGCCACGGCATGTGTAGACCTGAATTATAAAACTGATTTACACTGCAGCTATGAAACAGTGATGCAAAGAGACTGCCATGGAATTAAGCTGAAAGTCAAACGCACAGCAGGCCTGGTGTGTGTAAAAGAGAGACAGGGAGAAAAAGCGGCTCTGTAGACGGATTCTTACCAAGATAATTCCTGCTGTTATCAGTGACTCGGATGTGAGTTGCTCCAGCAGGGATCATGGCCACTTCATTGTATCCAAAAGGCCCGCCTGACAGAGAGAGTAAAAGCTTGGTTTTAATTGGATTTCTTGCACCACATTCAGAAAAGGCCATTTTTTTTCCAATCAACTACACAAATACAACACCAACAGCAAGCTTGGATACAAAGTACCAGGAAGCCAGGAAACAAGAAAATCCTAGAAATCATCTAAAAGAAGCTTGTTGGTTAAACAATAATCCCACATCTGCCTCTGGGATTGCAGAGAGAGTTATGGCTCAGTCTGCAGGTTGAAGTGTTTACTTATATATATACGGTCCAAAAAAAGGATGTGTCTGTAATGTTAAAGCATCTTCACGTTCAAGTCATCTTACAAGACCAGACCAGCCTCCTGACAGAAATCAACCCCTCAGTTACTTGTTTAAACTCTTTTATTAAAAACTAAATCACCAACATCAGATTACTAGACTACCACTTTATTAGAACCAGTCCATTTACCATTTTAGTGCCATGCTAAACAAGCAGTCACAAAGTTTAAACATTTTTTAAACATCTTAATGTTTTTCTATCATTTAGAACTTTTTTCTCATTTATGTATGTGAAAATTCCACAAAATGCTGTGGATGCTATCCTAACCCCACCCTTAACTCTAAATGGTCACATGGTGGATACCAAAAACCTGCTATGCATTACTGAATGTTATTTGAAAGGATATAAACTTGCACATCTCCAGACAATTGACTGTACTATTATCCTAGTTTGATACATTCAGTCATTTTTCAAACATAATAGATATTTAGAAGCATTCAGACTGTACTGTGCACCTGATACTCAGGGTCTACCTTTGTGTAACTGAGCAGTCAGTAAGTGCTCTGTAATCAGTGACTCACAGAAAACCTGGATTATTAATCACATGATTATAGCTTTTAAAAGAGCTTGCTGTACACTTGCAGGCGATGGTTTGTAACGTGTCATTATAAGACAAACGGGATCTGTAATGTCAGTAATATTAAACCTAATTAAGCACAAAGAAAAAGAAATATGGACTCTAAACTCCCAACCATTCCTTACAGACTGATACTTCAAGAAATAGAAAAAGTCTCAGGTGTGTCCCCGAGCGCAAAGCATCAACAGCATGAAGCTCATTTATCATGACGTATAAAGAGTGTCTCACTCTGGTTTTTCTTTTCACCAGTTTCGGAGAAAAACTATTCTCGAGGTGAATCTGCAGGGCTTTATGATGATATAGTGTTTTGAAATGTCAAAGTGGCAGGCATGTGATCAGCGATGAGCTCGGGGCCATGTGCATTTAGAGCTCGGAAAGAACCGTTTCGTGCTGCCCCATCGGCCCTCCCTCCACTGGTGAAGGAAAGGAAAAAGAGCCCTTGGAGGCTGCTGAGTCACCCAAACAAAGCAGCCTTTATCAGCCGTGTTCTTCATTCTCAGTCTGAGCCATTATGGGCCAGGACTTCATCTATCACCTCTGGTCTGCCTACACAATGAGCTGTGAGAGGGAACCACTGTTACAGAGCCAAAGTGACACGCTTGAGGTGTTAGGCACTTTGTAATTAGGTTTAATTCCCCAGAATCTGGTGCTTATTTTTTGTTTATTTCCATCTATTATTCTCAGACCATTAATGTTTGAGAATAACATGAAAGCTCTGTATTATGTTGAGGTTTCCATTCATTAGATGAATGCTCCCAGCTGAATAGGAATGCCCCCTAAACAAACCTCCAAACTCACATGAGTTAAAAAAGTAACTATTCTGAAGCTAAAGCAGCCAACAAATTCCAAAAGCTGCCAAAAATCACATCAAAATGTAGCCAAAGTGCCTTAAACGTGCAAGGCCACTAGATGGCAACTGGTGTTTTTGCAAAAAGAATTTTGGTTAAATACCAATACTATGAAGTCTATGAAGTCTTGACCTCTGTATACACAGACTATTCCATGGTTTGCTCACCAGCTGATGACTTACATTGACATTTGAATTCTTAATTCAATTAAACAGGGCAAACAATGCAGTATAATACTGCAACACAGTGTGTGGGGTTTGTCTGCAGTATACGGGGGAACATAGCACACAGATGCAGGATGAAGTCAAGAGGCTGGAGATGAACTTGAAGAACATGTGTCCAAGTCCAAGCTCTGCCTGCTGCTTTGTTTTTGCTCTGTTTAATAATTGAAATACATTTTGATGTGATTAAATTTCAAAGTGAACTGAGTTAGAAACAGTTTGTTCACTGGCCGGGTTTAAGTAGTGAATACTTGTGTTTTCTAACCTGTTATTTCTCTTTTCAGATAGAGCATACAAACAAACTTCTGAAAACTTCCTCCCAGCATGCAGTCATAGCCCACATTATCCTCTCGAGTACAAGTGCTGATGAAGGTAGAACATGTTGTGGTGGCACCAAGCCAGAATAGCCCAAAGAACTTTGTGTTCTTCCTCCTCTTTCCTGAATCAACTGTAATTTTGTAGCTGTTGTTAGCTCGATTCCTCCTGGAAGGCAGCCAACTGCTTTTATTTGGTAAACGTGTTGCCATGGTTAATGTTCACTTCATCAGGGAACAGTTCCCTGAGCTTGAATGACTAATAGCATTTGGGTAGGAAAACACAAAGGGGGGACTGGAAATATCCCCACGCTGTGTTGGCATTTCAGTCCTTATTACTCTGTGTGTGTGTGTGTGTGTGTGTGTGTGTGTGTGTGTGTGTGTGTGTGTTTCCTACCTGCCTCCAGACTGTTGCTCTGGTACACACTCTTGTGGTGTAGGCAGGTGGCGTTGTGTCCGCCACACACCATGCAGGCATCCACCTGCTGCTTTGAGCCTAAGATGAAGTCACAGCCAGGTTTCTGTGGTAAACACAGACAAACGCTTTGAGAAGGACAGTTTGCTTTGACTTAATGTCGCTCCTGTTTTTCCTAACAGCGTGCATTTTCTGCTGAGAAGTAACCTTTCTTTTGGCCTTTTCTTTGCCATGTAGTCACCTCCATCTACTGCCGGGCCTCAGCTCTCTTCACTCTTCCTTTCTTTCTCGTATTTGCTTCTCTCTGTCATTTGCTTGCTCTTACAAACATTTACTTTGTGGAAAAACTGTACCCCAGGGCCTCAACAGGGCAGAGTGGGTTGGAGTCGTCTCTGTAAATGCCAGAGTAAAGAGCAGCGAAGACGAGCAGGATGTTTTATGGTGTGTGAAGAATCTGTTGCTAGAAAGACGACAGTGGCTGCGCTCTTCTGTGGTCTCCATTTCTGCTGTGCAACCCAATCAAAGAGGTTCCCACACTAGAGATCAATAATCTGGAGAACCTATTTAATTAAAAACACATGATCTGTTTGCACAGAAGAAGACATGGATGCTGTGACATTTAGGCATGAAAGCAGATTGACAAATTGAATGGTTGAAGTTGTTGCTGAGCAGCTCTTCTAAAGTCTAGAACTGATACGGTCAGTTCACTGTTTAGTCGTTCAACAGGAAATGAACAATCAGAATCAGTAATTTAATCATTTATGTCATCCAAAGGATGACAACTTTCCCACTGGTAACCTCCACAGCTGAAGAGAAAACTATTCTTTTTCTTAAAGTCAAAACTAATCAAGTATCAAAATCTGCAGTTTCTCAAGTGGCCACTTGAGGCAGGCGAAAACAAACCAGCCAATCTGATGGACTCTCCATTCCAGCCAAAGACAATAAACCCACTTTGGAGTTGGATCAGGAGGGCATCCAGGGTAAAAAGCATACCAAATCAAGCTTGTGGTGCTGCCTGCTGTGGCTAGGGAGCAGCTAAAACATAGCTAGTAATTGCAGAATGAAATAATTTCTTAAACTGAAAAGAGTTTAGATAATTTGTGTGGTGTACATTAAAGAAACACCGCAGTTTTAGCTGTGAAGGAGTATCTACACTTACACTGCACACATACGGTCCTGTGTTCATGTGTTCACCTGCCTGAACTTAGTTTGTTACCTGCAGGACTCCACGAGCTGCAGGCTGCATCTGCTTCTTGTTTCAGGCCCAGGGCAGCTCTGACCTGGGCCAGCACAAATCTGTGGCCCATAAATCCTCTTATATGCGCCACACGCAACATGTGAGCATGCTCACACACAAATACACACGTATGCACATGCAGCATATGTAAACACAGACACAAATTAATCCTTTGTGGGCTGTGTAAAAATAGCTTCAGCAGTGAGCGTCCTCCCTTGCAGCAGATGTGTCTGCTGAGTGTTATATATGCATGTCCCAACAGCACACGGGCTCCAGGACCCACGAGACACACGTTTGTTTCCTACCCAGTCCCCATCCGTGTGAGGGTAGGAGAGGTGAGAAGGGGACAGGCTAGATGTGGGATTGTGGAGAGCTCAGCAGAGCCATAATGCTAACTGAAGGCTGCAGTCTACACTGATGAGAGAACTGTGGTCCAAACGCACAGCATGGAGTTCACTTCTCCAGAGAGCTCCAGTGAGACTGGTCAACATCACTTATGCCTCAACAGAGTGGAGCTGAAGGCACAAGAGACTCGGGCCAGTTTTCTTTTGACATCGCCGTCATTTGAAAGCTTGGATGAGTTTTTAAGGATTTCTGTTTCCAGAAGTACAGCTCCTGTTCATTTTTTCCATAGACATGTGACTGAGTGCCGGAGCACCTCAGATGACTGAATGGACACGTAACTCTCTTCAAATAATATTTATTTGATAGAAAAGTGAAATTATTTGTTTTTTAGTAGAAAAGGAACAAAAATTAACCGTAACTCTCAATTTGGCACAAAGCATCCACATATAAAATCAAATTACTGTATAATGACTTTAAAACATGTAAATAGTTTAACTTTTAGACTATAGTGTGGTGAGAAAATATCCTGATTTTTGCATTCCTGGTATAGACCGGACGTGACATCTGCAGTCCAGTCACAGGTGTGAAAATCAAGTGCCCATATTAGGAATATCCCCTCTCCGTGACATCATACTGACCCAAGAGCAGGAAAAAATACCTGAAACAGACTGACCTTCGTATCTGAATCCTCGGCCATGTTCAACATAAGCATCTGGCATTGCTTATGACAGAAAACAAGGAAATCCATAATAGGTCTGCTTTAAATCTTCTATGCGGTAAACATAGGAAACACTGACACACACACAGACCGGGTACCACTCACCAGGCAGCGTCCGTTCACACACACTGCTCCTGAGTCCTTGTCGCAGGCTGTGCCGTCAAGCACTCGGCCAAAGTTGAAGTAGAAGTTGTGACCCAAGGCCAAGCAGCTGAGTTCACAGGGGTTAGAGCCTGGCAGAGAAGATATTCAGTCAGTGGCTCATTATAATATTATGGGGAAATAGGTGAAGCAAAGAGGCAGCGGGGGAGGTGACTGAACAGCAAAAACAACCAGAACATGGAGAAAGAGAGCAAACTGAACGAACAGCAACAAAGTCCTGGGATTTAACTTCCAGTAGGCCACAGCAGGATGTGCGAGCTACACGACTGCCACAAACACACAAACTACAGCTGCGTACAGCTGCTGAGCTTTTTTATTGTTTAGCTACAGTCTGTATGGGCCTTAAAAAACACAGTCTCTGCACATCCACAAGCTATACATCTGAGTCCCTGGAAAACAGAAAAAAGCGCTGTTTTATATGCTCATCGAGGCTCTGAATGTTATTAGGGAACACTTTTTCAATTCATCTCCAGACATTTTGCTGTAGTTTGTTATATTCTACACAGATTAAGCCCAAAAGACACATTAGGATAGACTTTTCAGCTCACTGTGGATTTTTGATACGCACTAACTTGTTTGATGGGTTTTATTGAAGATTTGTGGTTTGTTATGTATGATTAACGAAGAAGGGAACATATTGACACAGTCAAACTGTGGGAAACTGACTTCCTTTTGCGCCCAAATGATGAGTCCCCTTACAGTAAACCATTTCATTTTACAGTCGTGGTTTAAATTCAGTGTTAGGACCGAGCAGGCTGCTTATGGTGTTAGTGTGGTGCCATCTGTCCCATCACGATGCCCACAAGTAGTAGAAAAACTGTATTTCAAATATATCTGGTCTAAAAGCCACGAGTGCCCAGGAATTGCTTTATTGGTGTGCAGGGTTTTTTGTGTTTTCTAGTTTTAAAACGTGCTTCTGAAGACAACATAGAAAAAAGTCTCTCTTTCAATCCATGTTAGATATCACTCTTCTCCTCAGAGGCCTGTAGATCGAATAGGAACGTTCGCTGGCTTTCAAGGAAGCATCTTTTGAAAGAAAACCATTTTTCCTTCGATCTGGTGATTAAATGATGCCTGCAGAGAGTAAACTGTGGGCTTAGAAAATTTTCATACATATATAAAAACCCCACATTGCATAAATGAGCCATCTGTCTCAGCATTCATATGGTGACTCTATAACAAGCCACGTGGGACTAGTTACATCCAAAACTGATCTCTTCACTGCACAACAAAAACAACAACATATACTGAAGAAGTCTTAAGTAGAAAGAGGGTGAATCATCTCACTGACCTCCATGAAAGGTGGTCCATCTGAAGGAGTTGCCAGCCACCAGCGGCCTGTCATTAAAGGCAGCACACTGCATCTCTCGGAAATCCTCCGAGCCAGGGGGACAGTCCTGCACACACACAGACACACAGCATCAACACCCTGACGTCCTTGAGGATGAACCTTTGTTACGACCATGCCATACAATATAGGCTTCACATCGAAGGAACCGTCTACCTGATTTTGAACTCTCTCAGTGAAACCGTTTTGATTGCTACACTGTAACAATTACTCTGCCTACAGAGACACATTATTGCTTTATCATGAAGCGCAAACAGTGGCAGGACCGCCGCCGCGGTGCAGACGCAGGTTAAACTGTCAGTGAAATTCCAGATCACACCCTGAAAGTCGCTGATCGTTATACCCTGGACATTCCTCCACGAGCAAACATTAGCCATTGCTCTACACTGTTTGCATAAAATGTGTGCGTGTTTTTTTTAAATAAAGACCAAAAGCCTTTTTGTTGAAAGGACCTTGGTGTTGCAGATCTTGTACTGTCTGGGATCTCCTGCACATGGTCCACCCACTGGATTCCTGGGACACAGAAATAAAAGAGATGTATAGGATTAGGTAAGAGAACAGTAGGAAACACTGTGGCTTAAAAATGTTAAAATATAAATTTCATATCCCTTCAAAAATCTCTATGAAGGTTTTTCTGAAAAAAAAAAGTCTGACTGAAACGTCGCATAAAATTTTGAAAACTGTCCGTATTTTCTCCCGTGCTAACCTTGTGATGCAGGTGCGTGACCTCACAGATGCTCCGCCCCCACAGGTGCGTGAGCACACAGACCAGCCGCTCCATGTTGCCCACTCATTTCTGAAGTGCAGCTGCCTCCGTGTGCGAGCTGGACGCACCGACGAATCGTTGCTGTTAGGACCCCACGCCGAAATCCAAGAGGGCTGGAAAAAAAAGCATAAAACAGAGAGACAATTACAAAGACAACTTTAAGAACAGGTAACACAAACATGAGAGCAGGACACTGGGAGAAGATCAGGTAGACACCAAATGAGTGTACACGCTGAAACCTTTTATCAAATGTAGATGGAGTATTTGTTGGAAGCATTAGGTTTCTATCATATCTCTCTGCAGTTATTTAGGTCACAAGAGTCACAGTAACAGATGCTAGTGTTGCAGTAACACATGTTGCAACCTATGTATATATTCTGTGGTAGGGCTGTTCGATATAACGATATATATCGGATGATGATATAAAAACGTCTATCGTTTCATTTTACGCTATTGTTTGTTTCGTGGTGTCACAAAATAAACTGTTTACGGCAATATTTTATCAGCGTTTTGATAGTCCATGTAGTGGCTATATTAATTTATTAAAGTTCTCTCTTTCTCTTATATTTAATATAACCACACTACAGACGGGCAAGCGCCTGTTTTAATGCGTCGTGGTTAACAACAACGACGGTAACAGCATCGCATGTCCGCTTGTTTATGTTCCACATAAACCTTTCACAATAAAGCTCAAGATCCTGTTGAGACTTTTCAAAATAAACTGAATCACGTGAAAGAGCAGATTATTTACGGATGAGAAGTAAAAAGGAGCCGCCAGGTGCTAAAAAATAGTCCTTAGACTCAAACGTTAGAACAGGCTTTTCCTCGCAGCACGCCGTGTAATAAATACTCACAAAAAAAACAGCGGCCGTTACAACTTATGTCTAAAAATGTATCGTTTCATGCATCGGTTAAAACACTCGACTCCAGGTACACGACGCGCAGCTGGAAACACTTCCCGCAAGACGAGCTGCCCGAGATTCACAGAATTTACAGAAAATGTTCCATTTTTGTGATTTATATCGTTATCGGACGATAGATGTCTTATATCGGGATATGAGGTTTTGGTCATATCGCACAGCCCTATTCTGTGGTTATAACCAGAGATTTTTCTTTAGTTCACAGTATCTGCAAAGAAGTTTAACTATAGTTGTGGCACTAATCTACAGGCACAGGCATTCTTTATCTATGCATTGGCTGTTTAGAGCTTTGTGTGCTATTTTCTTCCATGACATGCTTCTTTCATTCTAAAAATGCTCCATTTACACATGTAGTCTTAGTCTGAGCATTTATGCAAACGTCAATGTCAATGAATATTTATTATCAGAAACTGTTGGTGCCCAGAGGTTGAACACTGACTTTCCTAGCCACAAACACGTTTCCATCCTATTTTTATTCCTCTGTGACTGGCTCACAATCATCTTGATCCATGTGCTACTGTGTTATGTTTTTTTAATATGATCTTTCTTTGAACAATGTTTAAGTTCTTACTGAGAGATTGAAAGTGCAGAAACAACACGACTCCCTGCTCTGTTGTTACTGTGCTCTGCTCTGCAATCACTCTGCACTCATGTCCTGCATGTTCAAAGCTGTTAGGTGGCAACTGGCCACTGTCAGCAACTCCGAGTCATTTGTGTCGTGCATAAGGGAGAAAGCAGAGAATGATGAAATATCGTTTGTGGGAGGGAAAATCCTGGAGCCAGATAAATCTATTTAAAGAGCAGACGTATGAAGAACAACAGTCAACCTTGTGAGCCTGGTGGATCAGGATCAGCGGAACAATAAAAGTGATTAGAGAAACCTCAGTGCTGCTCCTCAAACACATTCCACAGTTTCTGCCCTGGAGGACGACTGAAACTGGCAGCATTCCCACTGGTTGCTCATACTGCACACACACGTTTAACTCTTTACACACATGCAACAGCTGCAGCAGACTCGCTGTCATGGATGGCTGAAGCCACAGACAGCAAGTACACAAAACATGTCAGACGGAAAGTTGGTTATATGTATTTAAACTGATTCATATCTACAATATTTAAACAACACTGAAGATTACATTTGAAATAAATCCAAAAGAGGCAGCATGTGCACTGAGAGAGACAAGCTGAAGAAAAATGATTTCAAACAGTTATCTAATAAAGACTTTATGCCAGCATGCCGACGATTTGTCACGTCCTGAGGCGTTCCATGGGAAAGCTAAAGGTAACCTTCCGCGTCCCCATGACACGTGCCCGATTGTGGATGGAATCCAATAGAAGGATGCTGCCGGCGGTAGCTCACGTTCCAGCCATGTATTCCAGCCCTAACCCTAACCTCATGCCTAACCTTGTGTGTTTTCCAAAGCAATTCATGATGAGAAAGTAAAATAAATGTACATTGTAGATTCAGTCCAAATGGTTCTCATGTTTCCTTCTGTTTCAAACGCATAACATAGGAACGTGTTGGGGGGCTGAAAGCGTAACATACCGACGATTTGTCACATGGCATCAGATGTTACGCGTTTGGAGTGAGAACGTGTTGCTTATGCATGAGTATGTTTCTTAGTAAAAGCATCATATAGATTTAAATCAAATATTAATTTAATGATCTGGCACTAATTTAACAGTTGCACCAGGTTATGTGGCAAACAAGATGATTATTACAACCTCAGCGTGCTACTCTTCACTGTCATAACATTTTAAATGGTGTCAGTATTGCAACAAAACAACACATTTACTGAGTTTTACTGCAACAACAACAAAAATGGATGTTCACAAATGAAACAGAAAACTCTTTGTATGCAGCTGATGTTGCACCACGTCTGTGTCGGTTCATCCAGGTCCTGGTTTAAGTTTAAGGAGCAAGAAATCCAACAGACTTCTTTAGGTTCCGTGAAGACGTTTCACCTCTCATCCAAAAGGGAGTCTTCTTCACTTCTAAAACCAAAGAGTGGCAATGTGATGAGGCTCATGATTAATCTGAACTAGGTTTTAAATACTGCGGACATTTGGTTTACGTGACAAAAAGAAAACAATAATGGATTGACCTCCCCAGAGCTTGAACCTCAAGCAAAGAAGATCTTTCGACTGTCCTTCAAGAAGCCTGGTGAAGAAACAAGAAGAAAGCCTACCTACACCAGTGCAGGCTGTGTTGAAGAACAAAGCTTTCCTGCTCATGAGAAAATGTCAAACTCTGGTTTGGCTGTTATTAAGATAAACTTTAGTGGAAAAAGGAGCCAGGCTACTAAACAAAGGCTGATACGTGTGTAAACCAAGATCACTGATGTTAATTAAATTATAGTCTATAATGTTTGTTTAAAATAATACTGACATTATTTCCTAGTTTTAGTTATGTAACTAAATGAAACAATAAATCATCTACGGTCACGGGTAGCAGGGCAAGCCGTGTGAGTTTTAATAGAGGACCAAATAGGCAGGCAGCTTCAGATGCAAGTGAGCTTTATTAATAAGGATGGACACACAAACCGGAATGTAGCAGGCACAAAACAAAACCTAAGAGAAACCTAAACTGGGAAAACTAACACAACTAACCTGAAACCAGAACAGAACCGCAGGGAGACTCGGGGAAGCAACAAAGAGGAACCAGCAACAGGCAGGAGAACACACAGGGCTTTAATACTCACAGGAGTAATTATGGGATGGGAGAGAGGAGGGGAACACACCTGGGAGAAATCAGGGCTAACGAGACACAGACATAAAGCTGAGAACACTCACATGTGAAAGAGACCTTCAGAATAAAACAGGAAACTCACAGACACAGAACCAGACAAGGCATTGAACTTAACAGACAGATCCACGAGCAGACAGTGTGACACCATGGACAGACAGAAGGAACACAGAGAAGTGGGAGCAAGTAGGCTCAGAACAGAAACCTAACAAATGACAAACCTTACCGAAAGACATAACCAGAATAAACAAGAACATAGAACAATATAAGGAAACCCTAAACACTGAGTTGTCAGACTCAGGATCATAACATCTACAAGCTGAGTTGTAATTAATATTAGCAAGAAAGGTTCAATTCGATCCAATTTTATTTATATAGCGCCAAATCACAACAACAGTCGCCTCAAGGTGCTTTATACTGTAAGGTCAACCCTACAATAATACATACAGAGAAAAACCCCAGCTCTCTGGGCTAACACCATCACTGCCACTGGCTACAGCAGCTCCCTGGGCTAACACCATCACTGCTTCCTTGGCTACAGCAGCTTCCTGGGCTAACACCATCACTGCCATTTGGGCTACAGCAGCTCCCTGGGCTAACACCATCTGCTTCCTTGGCTACAGCAGCTTCCTGGGCTAACACCATCACTGCTTCCTTGGCTACAGCAGCTTCCTGGGCTAACACCATCACTGCTTCCTTGGCTACAGCAGCTTCCTGGGCTAACACCATCACTGCTTCCTTGGCTACAGCAGCTCCCTGGGCTAACACCATCACTGCTTCCTTGGATACAGCAGCTCCTCTGGGCTAACACCATCACTGCTTCTGGGCTACAGCAGCTCCCTGGGCTAACACCATCACTGCTCCTTGGCTACAGCAGCTCCTGGGCTAACACCATCACTGCTTCCTTGGATTTCCTTGGCTACAGCAGCTCCCTGGGCTAACACCATGATGGTGGAATTGAACTCAGGACCTTCTTGCTGTGAGGCAACAGTGCTAACCACCGTGCCACCGTGGAACTGGAACATCTTCTCATTAATTCAAATGTTGATTTCACGGGACTTTCGGAAACTTGGCTCAAACCCTCTTCTCCACAAGCACTGGTAACCCTACAGGGCTACAATGTCTTCAGAAAAGACAGACATCAAGGAAAGGGGGGAGGGGTGTTATTGTATATGAAGGACTCTCTAAAATGTACACAAATAATCTGGCCAAATGAAATCTCTGTTGAATGTGTTGAAGTTAAAGTGTCACTCTCAGCAGAAATGTCATTTACTGTTTTATTGCCCACCTTTGGCAAAAGTAGATTTTTATGACCAATTCAAGGCACTTCTGAATTCTTGCGACCTCAACAATGAACTTGTGCTAATGGGAGGCTTAAATGTAAATTGGGATAATAAAAGCAACAGAAAGAAACTAAAAGAAATGACAGATAATTTTGGTTTAACACAAATGATCAGTGATCCCACTAAAATAACAAATCGCTCTAGAACTCTAATAGACCTGGTGTTTTCTAACAAAGCGGATAGAATGATAAAACATAACTTTTTGACTGGCTTGTCTGACCACAATGTCATATTCTTCTCTAGAAAGCTGACTAAAAAGCGACTGAGATGTGTCAGTAAAAGCATGAATAGAAAAAAAAAACATTTATTCCAAATAATATTCCAAATTTTGATTGGACTAGCATACTATCCTATGATGACACGAATAAATGTTGTGATCTATTATACTCTGCTATTAAAGAGGTCTTGTCACAGTTTCAGAAAGAGAGCCATTTAAAGAAACGAGTTTATTCCTTGCTTTGGATTAATACTGAGTGTAAACAGCTTATGAGACACAGAGACCAGTCACTAAAAACATCGTTACAATCTAGATTACCGTATTTTCCGGACTACAAAGCGCACCTGAATATTAGCCACACAAGCTAAAATCAGGGGAAAATCCTGTTTTGTACATACATTAGCCGCACCTGACTAAAAGCCGCAGGTGTTTCAATGTTGACTTAACATATGTAAGAGAATATGCACAAAGCGAATTGTCAGGAAAGAGATGGCTGTTTGGAGACACACCCCTTTTATTAAAATTTTGAAAAACAAGTTATGGGTACATATTTGCATAACTTTTTAGGGTATATGTACAAGTACCGGTAATTACAAGTACGAAACATGTACTGTGCTTCATAAACGAGTAACAAATGTAGTACATAACAATAACCTACAGCACACCAGAAAAATTTATTCGGATTACCTTTTAGGCTCAGGTGCAGTGACACGGCTTCAACAAGAAGAAAAGTCAGTCATTCACCACCATCTTTCTCTTCTTCCTGCGCACTAAAACCACCAAAGTCCTCTTCTCCAGTGTCGGAAACGAACAGGCTCAGGATGGCTACGTCCTCCACTCTCCGCTTCTCTCCTTTGTTGTCACTTTCAAAACCAAAGAAATCCTCGTTGTCAGTGTCAGAGTCGAACACCCTCAGAAGGGCCGTGGCGGTGTCCTCCTCTCCATCATGCAGCAGTCCAGCCCTTCGAAATCCGTTGGTGATCATGGATGTTTTCACACTTTTCCATGCTGTCAGAATCCACCGGTGGAGTTGAGCATAACTTGCTTTTCGCAAGTTTATCGCCGCTCGTCATCCACTCTTGAACCCCGATACTGTGTCTGATCACATGCCCTTCCGCCAGGCAACGTAGTGCCGTACAACAGCGGAACAAACAAAACAAATCATCTTACGATATCACAAAAATCATGGACAATCCATAGAAAAGCCGCGCCTGACTAAAAGCCGCAGGGTTAAAAGCTTGGGCAAAAAGTAGCGGCTTATAGCCCGACAATTACGGTAAATACAGATCGATTAAATTTTATATCTGCAAGGAATAAAGTCACACAAACTTTGAGAATGACAAAAGCAAATTTTTTTCCTGACTGTAATTAATAGTGCCAAAGGAAACTAAGTTAATTTGGGAAAATATTAACAAACTCCTTGGTAACAGTAAGCATAATGCTGATATAGACCTTGAACTTAAATTTGCCAATGAACTGGTATCAGTATCTCAGTCTAGCTACTAAATTAAATGATTTTTTTCCAAAGTACCATTAATGAAATTGCACAATTGTTTTCTTATTCTTGTGACCCTTACCAACACCAAAAAGGATGTTTCTTCTCAAGATTCAAAGTTCAATAGTCATAAAATTACAGAAAATGAAGTAGAAAATATAATCTCTAAATTAAAAAGTTCTAAAGCAAGGGATGAGTTTGGATTTGATACCAATTTCTTGAAGCATTATAAATCTTGTCTTTTGGTGCCTGTGACCCACCTTATTAATTTATCGACGCAGGCAGTCGTTCCTCTGAGTTGGAATGTCAAAAGTTACACCAATTTATAAATGGGGTGATAAATTAGACCCTGCTAATTATCGACCTACTGTATTAGCATACTCCCTATCTTTTCAAAGATAACAGAAAAGTGGGTTGCTAATTCTATCACCGAACATCTTAATGACTCCAATCCGGGTTTGGACCCTATTCAATTCGGATTTCGCACTCTTCATTCAACTGAAACGGCTGTCTGTGTTTTTGTTGAGAGAGTAAAATCTTACATAGACAAGAGCAGTTATGTTGTGGCTGTTTTTGTTGATTTCAAGCGTGCGTTTGATACTGTGAATCATCTTAAGCGCTTGTCTAGACTGTCAACAATTAACTTTAGTAATCACACTGTTAAATGGATACAGTCTTATCTATCAGATAGAAAACAATGCGTGCAAATAAAGAATAGCAAGTCACCCTATCTTTACTGTACGGAAGGTGTCCCTCAGTGTTCAATTCTAGGCCCCCTGTTATTTTCACTTTATGTAAATGACCTGGCCAATGTGTGCAAAAATGATTATGTATGCTGATGATACGGTAATTTTTACACAAGCCAAAACTGCTGATGATGCAGCCCATCAGCTTTCATTGGCATTACATGATCTACAAAAATGGCAGAATGACTCATGCCTTAATGTTAAAAAGACCATATCGATGTTTTTTAGTAAACCTATAACAACCGTGGCTGCAGTAAAAGTTCGCCTGGGTGCACAAGAACTAATTAATGTTGAGGAATTTAAGTATTTGGGAGTGCTACTAGACTTTTAAATTATCCTTTAAAAACACGTTAAAAAAAATAGTGAAAACTGTAAATGTTAATATACAGAACTTTAGACATATCCACACATCATTTACAGACACGGCAACGATTACATTCCTGCACTCTATGATACTGGCTCATATTGAATACTGTATTACTATATGAGCTTTGCTGCTATTGGGCCAATCGAAGTATGCTACAAAAGAGCATTGAAAATATTAGATAAAAAACCTTTTTCATATCACCATTGTTAAATTTTAGATAAATACAAGTTTCTAAATTTTACTAATTTCAAATTATTTAAATCTGCCTGTCTAGTATACAAAGTTGTACATGGTCTGGCGCCTCCACCAATGAGTGATTTTTATTAAACAAAAGTCTAGCAGTGTTGCCGGGTCTCGACTGACTCGAGCCACTGTGAGAGGTGATTGTGAACTGACATTTAGACAGAGCACCTGTTCACAGATGCTCTGTCATATCAGAGAGTAAGCTTCTGGAATAGTCTTCCACTGTCAGTGAGGGAAAGTCTCCCCATGTTTAAGAGTCACTTAAAAGGGCAGCTGAGGGACACAAACATGTGACCATGTTTAATAATCATGCTTTATATTGGACGTGAAAAAGAGTTAGTGTATTACAAAAAGGGAAACAACTATTAGTGTAATGGGTCAGTGCAATATCAGGACAGTCAGGGCATGTACAATACTGGGGTTTGTGCAATATAATTGATGTGTTTCCGTTATTGTTCTCTATATTGTCCTCTGTGTCCACTCTTCTTGTCATTGTCTGTTCTAATATAATGTGATCACTGTTTTTGTCCTTGTCACATGATCTGTAAATAGTGTCTCTGTATGTTTTTACTAACATGTGTGTAACACCAACCTGCCAGAGGGTCTACAGATGGAAATTAGCCAAAGGCTATAATCTGGCATATTTACATCTGTTTAAATGTTCATTAATATGTTGCCCCGCTTTCTAAATAAAATAAATAAAAATAAAATAAGAAGCAGTCAGTGAATCATGGGAAGCAGCCTAAGCCTATTTCAGCATGTCAAAAGGTGGATTCAGGGTCACCTGATCCACCTCTATCAAAAAGGTTTATCCGAACTCCCATTCTACCTTTAAATGACGCAGGATGGCCTGCATTAAGAGAGCAAAGTGCCATGTTGGGGTGATACGGTACTGTGAGGTCTTTAAGACTCGATAGGGACGGATTATTCAGGACCTTGTATGAGAGGATTTTAAACTTAATTCTGGGTTTAACAGGGAGCCAGTAGCAGGTTAGGTCTGCACTGTAAATATGTTGACAGAAATATAAAAACAAAGTTAGAGGATATAATGAGCTGAAAACAATGCAACCCTTCAAAATGAACAACAGATCAGCAGTGACTGTGAAAACTGCTTCATGTAGCTGCACAGTCAGGAGATAAACTGTGATTTAGCCATTTCATGTTTCCTGACTGCAGTACATGACGAACAGTTTCACCTTGGGGTTACATCAATCCTGTTTTTCAAAGTGTGACAGCCACTTTACAAAAGATAAAATTCATCATGTAAGAACTGTTATTAAAAGCCGTCTGAATCCCCCGAGCTCAACATTAAATGGCTTTTGGTATCCATAAATCAACATGTTAAAACTCCCACATCTAAAACTTCAAAACAAATCCTCTGTACTTTGAACGTCTGGCATTTACGTGTGTGGAGAAAAAGCGACAAAGTGTCTCATAATAAAAAAAAAAATGGTTAGATGCAAACACACCCTCATACAACGTTACACACAAAGCTGAGAGCGACCTTTGCTATAACTGTCCAGCATTACTATGGCAGGGTCACCTGAGGTCACTGTCATTAGCATCAGCGCCAGCCAAATTAGCCTTGATAACAGCTGTCAATGGGTCGGACTAGCTTTCTAATTAACTAAGTTGACCTATGACCTTTACAATGTCCCCATCTCTCCTCCACCATTCACACCAAACAGAGAAAAAAGTGTCTTCTTTGCACAAAGCAAACTGCATAAAGAAAGAGAGACGGAGTAAAGAGTCTACGTCTCTCTAGCCAGTGTGCAGGTAAACTGCCACAGTGTAACGTTGTTCGACTGTTCGCCTGTCTGACCTGGCATAACTGTTTCCATTCTGTAAGCTGGATGGACAAAGGGTCTTTTCTCCAGGGTCGATACACACTCATATAGAGGGGAGTCTGATGTGTCATTTGTACAAAATATACCTGCAAAGAATGACACTTGTGCTCCAAATAAAGCAGGAAAGCATTAATGTAAATAAGATAATTACTGTAGTTTGTGGTCAGATCAAAAGGAAGACATTATTCCTGATTCAGTGTTTTAATCTGTGTAAAGTTGTGTAAAAGTTGAAGCTCTCTAGTTAAAAATGTGAGTTTTGTGCCCGAGAAACAAATCCTAATCTGCAAATTTAACATGCAGCTTTGGGAGTCAGGGGTGAAGATTTGAACTATTCTGTTGTTCAAGTCTCAGGTAAATATTTCAAGCATCTGATCTGTGTGATTATAGAGTTGATGTTGTTATGTTAGTATATTTGTCCACAGTTTTCCTCCTTTTATTTCATTTGCACTTTGTAATTTTTTTTATCAGTCATGAATTCATTTAACAGTTTCGGTGTTAAGAGACGAATGATTGTTTTTTGTGTTGATGAATGCAATTTTTTTTTTCATTAATCATATCGGTAGCAGTTGTAAGCATATGATTTCACGTAGCATAGATGTTTTTGATAATTATGAGAGCTGCAGTATCTAGAAACACTTAAAGACACGTAAACAACCTGCAGATACTGGCGTCCACACAGCTGGGGGCGCTGCAGTAAGGCTTACACAGTAACTGAAATGGCTGTTTCTTTGCAGCCATAAACCAAAGTTCTCAGTGAGAACAAAGAAACGCAGAAGCATCACAGCCCTATAAAAGTGAAGCAATAACATCTGTACATGCTGTTCTCTGAATCCAAGGGGAAATACACCAAGCCTGTGGCGGGGTTACACCATGTCCAAGTCTGGTGTATTTCATGTTCTGTTTTTGCCGTGGCCACCCGAGACGCTGCCAGCACAGCTGCAACAATGACCGAGCGCAAAAGATGTTTCAGCAGTGTAAACAACTCTGAAACAAGGATTGAAAATAATGTGTTACTAGTCTTTTTGAAATGACACAACTGTAACATGAAAATGGAGAATGAAGAATGGATCCATTGGTCTGTTTGAGGTGTCACAGCAGATGGGAGGGGGGGGCAGTGTCTGAGTGTGGTTATTCCAGTCAGCCCTCGGGGAAGGTTGGATGGTTGTCTGCTTGACCTCAAGACAAATAGCGATGAAAGATGCGGTAAGATGGGAAAAGGTGGCATAGCAGCGACAAACACAACAGAATAGGAGACAATGAGGATGCTGGCTTGGAGCAGCGCTCCTCTGCTCAAGACAAAATCCCATCAGAGGACAAACACCCTGCAAGAAAAAGCCAATCGGCTCAATCGCTGTGACTAGTCTATGGTCTGTGATTGGTTTATTATCTAAATGAGCTGGATTTTCCTTTTTGGGACCTGAAAGTTGGGATTTTTCTTCCTCACAAATGGCCTTAATCACAATATTTAACTCTGAACTGTAAGAAAAAGAAGGCATGAAGACAGGATAACGTGGGGGCGGCTTTGGGATATGGCTTTAGGCGCTGGCAGGTTTCACATGCAAATAAAGCACGATGCCATTTGTTAAAACACTCTCTTCCATTCTTGCAAAACTCAACACATACGTCATCCAACTTTCAGTGAATTCCTTAAAATCTGTGGGAATACAGGGCTCTAGACTGACTTTTTGCCACAGTTGCACTGGTGCACCTAAATTTTTTTTTCTTAGGCGCACCAGCACAAAAGTTAGGCGCACCCAAATTTTTCAACCGCATCGCTTAACACTGTAGTTTTACCTGTGCACTTTTTTGGGGGGGAAATTTCTGTCTATACAGACAATATTGATTTGTAAATGATTAATTAACTAACAATCTTGTGCTTGTACAAAGTGCTTTGTCTACAATATTGCCAAAGAGTGCCAATGTTAAACGTAATCATCACATCGGTCTCCTCTGACGACCTGTTTGCTGCTGCCTGCCGCTGAAAGGCAGTGGGGACACTTGGGCAGTGCATTTATGACGACATATAATGTGTTCTCTGGACACGCTGTGCTTTTTCAGTGCTCAGAGGTTGATGGGTTCGTGTCAGAGCTGGCTATGAATGTCAGACGGATCAGGCCTTAACTTAACAAAAAAGTTATCAATCCTTCTTTTCATCTTTTCTCATTACCCACAGCTACATCCACCTCTCGGCCTAGGCTGCTCACCAGGGCTGAGTATCATCACTGATTTCTATAATCCATTTGATTCGATTCACAAAGTCCCGATTCGATTCAATTTTGCCTCAGAGAGTCAGAAATATTATAATTCTGATCATTTATCAGCACTGACACTTGTGAGACTTTATCAGAGATGTGAACATCACAGCAGAGGCCTTTGTGTCAAAGTAACGGAGGATAAAACTCAGAAAAACATGAAGCAGATTTTCCTGGCCTGGCTTTTTATAGCAGATAAACTTAAAAATATTCTGCATTTTGCATAATTTTAAAAAGTTTAAATGTCTTCAGTATTGAACAGCAGAAATCAGTCTTTCTTGTTCGACGTGGTTAAGTAAACAAAACAAAACAAAAAAACAGCGGTCGACAGCGCCGTAAACAACGGTAGACTGATGGGTAATAAGCGAATGAATAATGCAGAAAACAGATTTGAGATGGGAAACTGTTCTTGAAGTACACAGAGAGAGAGAAAGAGAGAGAGAGCTGTGCATGAAGTGTGATTTTTATCGTGGTGGAAGCAAAACAGCAAAAGTAAGAGGGAATTAATGGTGATGTTTATCAAATGTGAAGCATGGTTTGCTGCTGGTTCAGTGAATTTTGGTCGTGTACCTGCTCTCATTTACTGTTTGGTGGTTGTTGAAATAGTTTTATGAGCTTTAACCTGAGATTCTGGTGTTTCTGGTAAAATAAGTTTATATTTAAATGTCGATTCAGGATTTAATGAATCGATATCGCTTTATTCAAGCTACTCACCTCTCTCTATCCGCCTGCACTTTCAAACGTACACACGAAGGACTACGGGAATATCTGGACCATGACCAATCAGAGAGGCCCCGCCCCTGACTGTCTCTGATTGATTTAGACCACGATAGGGGCATAATGTGTGTCTTTTAGAGTTGCGGAGGTTTTTTTTGTTTGTTTGTTTGGTTTTTTTTGTTACTCAAAAAGTTGGTCGCACCGGTGCGACCTAAGATTTTTTTTTTAGTTGCACCATTGAAAAATTTGGTCGCATTTGCGACTAAATTGGTCGCACTCTAGAGCCCTGGAATACAATTTATGGAGCGCTATAACAGGAAAATCGTCATAGTAAGATCAAAGATATTTAAAATACACCAAAAAAGATAAATATTATAATGATTTTTCATTAATAAGGAGAATACCAACAGTATACATCAGTGGGTGATTCAATAACAAGTAACAGAGAAAATAAATCACCAGTAGTGCCATTTTGTTTAACTTTTAGCCTCTCCTAGGTCACTCTTTCATTTTTTACAGCACACTTATTAACCATTGATTTACTGATCAATGTCTCCATTCTTGATTCATGTGTCTCATTACCATCAAGCTGTCTCCTCTGGGGCTTAAACATTAGGTCAATGTAGAATTGGTACAAAAAGTCCTTCAGTTTCTACTAGAGCATGAGCGAGTTGTTATTTTTTTAACAGCCATCTTGAAACTGAAGTCGGGGTTGTAGCTGCTTTTAATGACAGGTGTCTCAAACTAGGCAGCTACAGCTGATCGGTGTTGGTGCTTTCTGGAAGATATTATTACAAATAATCCATCCTGCTGCAAGGTAGAGTTGTTGGTTAGCGTACTAACCAAGCTTGCTACCTTGAGCTGAGCTAATATGTTAGCCCTCCAGCCTCTGGCCACTCCAAAACACAATCTGTCCAAAGCTATGAAGAGTTTAAAACTAATGTGTGACCTTTTCATCAAGGTCGCTATGTTTATCTTTTATATACAGTCTATAATTAGCACCAGAACATTTGTTGGCTTGAGAGCGAGCGATTTTTGTTAGCTGTTAGCAGCTATACAAAAAAAGTGAATTCTTAGCTAAACTATGGAGGTGTCCAAATTCGTAGACTCCTCCAAATGTGGTCGACAAATGCGTCCTCATTTTCCCCAGAATATCCCAGAATTCATTGCACGGCCCAGCCAATTCCAGTTTCCAATAATGGCGGGCGCTACTTAGTTGTAATATTACTCTTATTACTCTTTCACTTTTAAGATATTTTCAGGCGAGAATGTAGCTGTGTAAAGTTCAAATATCTGCTCGGTTTATCACAATGTCACATATTTGCAAAAGTGCTCCAACGTTTTAGGAGACGTCTGTTACCCACCAGCTCGATAGCTCGCCGGGAGCTCGAGGGTCACTAGAGCCGCTGAGAATGGCAAACTCCCGACACATGGTTTTCAGACCCCCACAGTCTTTCGCTACTCAGGTTAAACGTGATATATAAGTCACTTAATAACTTAAAAATGTTATTGTTTGTTTTTATTTCAATGTTTTATTTGTTCCTGAGTAAATCGGTTTGGCTGAGATTAAAGTTCTAGTTTTCACACAGCTAAATAAACATCAAACAGAAAACTGATTAAACAGAAGTGTGAGATGGTCGAGAGTTTACTCCTGTGTCCTGTTATATTTTAGATAGAAAGGAGCAGACAGCTAAACTCCACCGAGACAGCTGGTGACGCAAATCTGAAGGCTGGACCGTCCAATTTCACAGCTGCTCACCTCTGGCCTACCCGGCCCACGTGGACCGCTAAGGCCGGGTCCTCAGGAGGATACAGCCTATGAATTTGAACACCCCTTAAGCAGTGGCGGAGCGGTGGGGTGGGGTGGCTTGCTGGGCTTAAGCCCGGGTCGTTTTTTAAGAAGCCTGGGGTCTTTTGGAGTGTAATTTTTTCATAGTTAGATGCCTGGCTGACAACTGTATAAAACAAAAACTACACACAGTATTCGAAGCACATAGTGCACACTTTGGGAATTTATGACTGTGCATAAATCCCCCCTAATATTGGTATGATC
>NW_024582592.1:729513-735236 GCF_018398535.1 Haplochromis burtoni | reverse complement strand
GGTTTAGTCTGTGTGTCTTGATACAGCCCTGACTTTGTTCTGCCTCGCTGCTTAATTATAAAAATAGTTTAAGGTGTCTTGCATATGTGAAATATATTTTTTTTCTTATATGAAGTCATTCTTTCTTTTGAACAAAACTCAAAACAGAGCCTATTAATCCCCCCCCCCATCCCACATGCATACTACCCTTTAGGGCTAAGCCCCAGGTGTATCAAATGTCTGCCTCCGCCTCTGCCCGTAAGACTGATGATTTGACTGAAAAGCTAATGTTTCAGTGTATCTGCTGTTTGCCACTACATCATAAAAGTATGAAAATGAAAACGATGGTTAATCCCAGCCTCAGTTTGGTTAAGCTTAAGAACCAAACTCATGACAACTCAGTACAGCTTAGGAAGCTTCCACAGAGTCACGTCATTTAAAAAGGAGCCTTGGCTGACGAGCTGTTCAGGCCATGCAGTGACTTGTGCTGATGTGGGTGGGTTGGGCTTACACTCTGCGGGGAGGACAGGGACACGGGAAGGACCAGCAGCAGGACAAAGGTCAGGGCCTGGCAAAGAGTCAGCTTCCTAGAGACAAAGAGAGAAACAAACCCCGTCAGTCGCTTGGTGACGTCGCCCTTTGCTGTTTCACACATCAGATACACATGAATGAAGAGCTGCAGAAGTAAAGATGTACATGTTGTTGCAAACATGTTTGAGCAGGAGACAGAGAAGACAAAAGAGGATAGAGGAAGAAAAGGCACTGCTGACACTTCAAACAGACGAGGTCTTTAGGTCAGTGATAATATACACAAATAAGCTGCCATACTACCCTGAACCCCTGAGGGCAGCAGCCAAGGTCAGGAATGTCCCCCGATTCAGTAAGTATCATTCGTTCCCCCCACCCTACTCCCCCAACTCACCCCCACAGTATCATATTAACTCCCACAGATTCTGAGAGGTGGTGACTGCCCGCCTTGCTGTCCCACCTCTCCCCTCGCCTTACCTCCCACTCAGCTGCTGACCTTTAGCATCAAATAATCCACATGAAACCTTTTCTTTTCTCTGCTGGCATCAACTCACTGTACATTCAATTTTAGCCTTAACAGATAATTTTGTTGATGATGGATTTCTTGAATATATCAGGTACTAATAAGGCTGAACTAAATATGTTCAGATGACCTGTTTGCTTGAATAGATCAAGTCTTTCTGAAGGTGGCAAGTCGTAATTCAAGAATTGGAGCTGACCAAGTTAGAATTCAGACAAAGATGGTGACAGAACTGACATTGATGCTTGTTTTTTGTAGTTTCTTTTTTTTGCAGTCTTTGATCATTTTATTTGGCACAGATACAAACATTTTGTTTTTTAAACCCTTTTATCTCACACTGTCTGACTTTGTCTGACTCAGTCGTCAGTACAGCAACCTGCTCAAGCATGAAGGTACACTGTTTGACAAAACTGTACTGACTCAAAGTCGACTTATGTACTTTTCTGGATTATTCAACCATATCCCCCAGCCTGTCTTCATCCACTTTAAGCACTTTTAGGACTTCTATGAATTACATCTTGAACTTAATTCGACATAAACAAGAGCAACAGTGACATCCTTTTAGGGTGAAAATAAGTAAATTGGAATTTATTTCAGATTGTTTCTAAATTGTAATGTAATATTAACGTGAAATGTAATATTTGAACCCAGGATTTCCACTAGAGATTATTGTAATCTTCTGAATGATTTTGTAATGAACAACCCACAGATGTGAAATGTAGTGACCAGATGTGCAAAGCTTGATCAGACTTACATTTAGTAAATGACGCTGACCTTACAAATCTGAAAATGACAGGTTTAACCACTGAATAAATGAATATATTTTTAATTCAAAAGCAATTCTAGGTAACTGCAGTAACACCACTGTGAGGCGGTGAGATTCTACCAGATAAAGTCTCTGTTGAGCTTCACGGTGACTGTGTTTTCTGCCTCATCTCTTTCCTTACCTCCAGGTTAAACTCAACAATGACACATCCATCCTCTGATTCACCAAAGGATGACTGCTTTCTTCTGAAAAGTCTCAGTGATTCTGGGAAAAGCTCTTTGATTGCTTCCTTGCGCTGCTTTGTAGACAGTCACAGTGTGTCATACTTTTGAGTGTTTTGTGATGGAACATTTTTATTTTCATTAAGACAAGTCGACAAAATAAAAATGCCAGACAGATTTCATTTGTGAACGGCAACTCAATATCCTCCATTTCTTTACTTGTGCCCTCTCCCCCCACATCTCAGCTCATCTAGCTCTCTCCCCTGATCATAAACACTGAGCTGCTCTAAAGCTTTTGGAGTTGGCTGTTGGCTCAGTCCCAGGTCAGTAGGTTGCCCTGTCCAATTAAACGATACACATCTCGCTACATCTCCCTCACACTTGGCTGGGCAGCCCTTCCCTTCGGAGACTCGGCTGCTGTCCTGGCCTTACATGGGAGAATTCTTATCAGAGGAAAAGAGAAGGTCGCAGTGACCGAAAGAGGAGAACATTAATCACAATTAAAGGAAGAGGCCGTCACAATTTTATATACATTTCCACTGTGTGGACAGCTTAAGAGCCACTAGATTTGCAAGTTTGGTGTTTTTAACATCAAATCATACACTTGTACTATCCATTCGTCCATCCATTCGCTTCCGCTTATCCTTTTCAGGGTCGCGGGGGGCGCTGG
Source organism: Haplochromis burtoni (assembly GCF_018398535.1). Lineage (NCBI taxonomy): Eukaryota > Metazoa > Chordata > Actinopteri > Cichliformes > Cichlidae > Haplochromis > Haplochromis burtoni. The sequence continues at coordinate 732,552 of NW_024582592.1, read as the reverse complement.
AGCCTATCCCAGCTGTCATAGGGCGAGAGGCAGGGTACACCCTAGACAGGTCGCCAGTCTGTCGCAGGGCTAACACACAAGGACAGACAACCATTCACACTCACTCGCAAATTCACACCTAGTGGCAATTTGGATTATCCAATTAACCTATCCCCACAAGCTGCATGTCTTTGGACGGTGGGAGGAAGCCGGAGTACCCGGAGGGAACCCACGCAAACACGGGGAGAACATGCAAACTCCTCACAGAAAGACCCCGGCCTGGTGTTGGAATTGAACTCAGGACCTTCTTGCTGTGCGGCAACAGTGCTAACCACTGTGCCGCCTTGTACACTGGTACTGAACAATATTAAATCCATATTAGTCATTGTTTGTATGTGACACGCCACATCACACAGAAACATCCACATGGAAAGCAAAACAAGGCTTTCTTTTGTTTGTTTTTTAACTGCTCTGTTAAGCCAAATTGTGGATGGATTATCTCAGTTGTTCTCCTGACTGAAGTTTGGTCCGTTTACAGCATCCTGCCATGATTTACATTTGTCCCTGACCTGAAAGTTTGGACCTGGAAACGGCTAATGATTTTAGATTTAAACACCAGATACTGCATGGAAACACACTTCCTCTAACTGTGCCAATAAAGCACAGTCACCAATACTTCTTTACCACAACAACCTGTGTGGTCAGTGAGGACACTGGAAATAAATTTTGATTCGTTTTGTCACTACTACCCCTGCATGCTTATGCCAGTGACATGTAATGAGCATGTATTGATTTTAGGTAGCTATCTAACATTAACTGATAAGCTCTTTTCAATGCTTAGTACTTTAGTTAGTACTTTTGCACCAGCACGATAAGCCCCAAAGAGCTATTAGCCAGAAACTTGGCGTGTCTCAACATGGTGTGAGTGTGTCTTTCAGGGACAAAAGAAGATGTGCCAGTAAACAATATCAATCATGGATTGGCCTCCCCAGAGCCTGGAACTCAACTTTATTGTAAAGTGGGATCACCTTGACAAAGAACAACAACAAAAAAAAGCAAAACAAAAAAATGCAGCCAACATCCAAAGATACATTTTGGGTGTTCTTCGGGTGGCTTGGAGAACTATTCCTAAAGACCACTTTTAAAGAAATTACAAGTAGATTTGCCTACAAGAGTTCAAGCTGTGTTGAATAAAGATGGTCATACCAAATATTGACTTTCAGGCTTGTTATAATTGTATAAACTCTGTTTTTGCCTAATTTTCTATTATGTAAATATTTCTCTTTTTCCTAGCTAAGTATAAAATAATGAGGGTTGGCGGGTTACTACGGGCCACTTGATCCTTATACACCCGCTGGAAGAGCTTGGTCTCAACAAGCGCTGGACTCGTAAGTTTTATGGTCTGAATTTCTAGGCGTAACAACTTGGGTGGTGTCAGAATCTCGTTTCTGCTTTTCATAGATGATGTGGTTCTGTTGGCTTTATCAGGTGGTGGGCTCCAGGTCACACTGGAGCGGTTCACAGCCGAGTGGGAAGTGGTGGGAATGAGAATCAGCACCTCCCAGTCTGAGGCTATGGTCCTCAGCCGGAAAAGGGTGGAGTGCCCACTCTGGGTCAGGGACAAGTGAGGAGTTTAAGCATCTCGGGGTCTTGTTCACAACTGAGGGGAGCAGAAGATTGACAGAGATGTGCAGTGATGTGGACGCTGTACTGTCGTGGTAAAGAGAGAGCTGAGCGTGAAAGTACCAGTTAACCTACGCCCCTACCCTCACCTATGGTCACGAGCTGTGGGTAGTGACAGAAAGAACGAGATCGCGAATAAAAGCGGCAGAAATTAGCTTCCTCCGAATGGTGGCTGGCCTCTCCCTTAGAGATAGGGTGAGAAGTTCAGCCATCGGGAGGGGCTCAGAGTAGAGCTGTTGTTCCTCCACATCGAATGGAGCCAGTTGAGGTGGTTCGGGCATCGGACAAGGATGCCTCCTGGGTGAGGTGTTCCGGGCATGTCCCACTGGGAGGAGGCTTCGGGGAAGAGCCAGGACACGCTGGAGAGATTATATCTCTCGGCTGGCCTGGGAACGAACAGGGGAGAGGGAGGTCTCCCTCCACCCTGCCTCAGCTGCTGTCCCTGCGACCTGATCCCAGCTAAGCGGAAGAAGATGGATGGTTGGCTCAAGAATTTTGCACAGCATATATAATTGATTTCTTTCCAAAATGGCAGTCATCCATGAAAATGCGTATATGTCTTTGCACTGTAGGTTTTATTCTGGTAGAACAGGACAGATTCTCCACCAGATACATGTAATCATCATCAAAAGTGGAGCTCTAAATGCGACTGCACTGTTTTTAAGATTTGAATCTCTGTACAAGGATCACGAGAGCCCAAAACGTGTTTGTAATTCATTCCCATATCTTTGAGTATTTGAGAGTGAAAACAAACAGGCCTGTGCTGCAGTTCTGTGCTGTGTCCTGGGTGGGACAGATGTTTTTATGGGTGTGTTTTTCCTATAATAAATCAATTAGCAGGCTTGTTTTAGACATGTAATCCACTTTGAGCATGCATTAATCTTCTTCTTTTTAACTCAGTTAGTTCCAGTTTGAATGGAGCTGCATGAGAAATGAGAGATTGCGCAACAAAAAGAGAATAAAAATGTAATCCTTCATATCATGCACTATATGCAAACCATTTGTTGGGGAATGAAGTATAATATACATGCAACAAAGAAAACAGAATGTTGTTTGCTAAATGGTTTGTTGTGATCCAACCCTCCCCTTTCTTCACTGCCTTTCAAATCCAGGCTCACAAGGAGGCTGAAGCTTCTCCCAGCTGTCAAGGGTGAGAGGCAAAGTATATATGCTGAATATGCTGCCCGTTATCAGAAGGCTGACACACAGACACACCCATTCACACTTACAGCCAATTTACAATAATAAACACATTTTCTCAGTGACAATATTTGTTAAGAGAACTGCTTTTTTATTATGTTCATTAAAAAAAACATCAGTTTTCCAGAGATAAGCAACACTTATTCATTTATGAATGAGCATGGTTTCACAAAAACA
>NW_024582592.1:610682-719932 GCF_018398535.1 Haplochromis burtoni | reverse complement strand
TTTTCTATAACTGTCCCAGTCATCATAAAGACGTTCCATAGAGTCTTTGATGTGAAGCAAGGAAGAACGGTCGTAAATCACAGCAGCATAGCTCCATATATTAAACGTCAGGGCTGATATAAAAGCATAAAATACAATACAGCGTAGGCAGGTAGACGGCAAGCCGAGCAAAGGCGCCATCTTCCTGTCACAGTCAGCTCAGTCTGATCAATTACAACCATGAACCATATATAAAAGATGCTAGTCACCATGACATTACCCACTGGTTTTTAAGGCCTCTTGAGAAGCTTCATGTGGAGCGTTTGGCTGTTGCCATACAGATGTTTAAAACAAGACATGATGAGTGAAGAGCAGCTCAAACTGAGAAACTGAGGAACACTGCATGCTTATATGGTACTGACTTATTAATTGGTAGGAAGCCACATCCAAAAGAATACAGTTATTTATCATCTATGTTGCTCTTGGACATGAAACTAACAAACCACAAATCCAAAAAGAACGCACTGAGGTTATACATGAAGTGAATATTAGGGCAGTTTCCTCATACACTTCACCCTCTACTTACCATTAGAAAGAATACAGGGTTAAAGTGCTTCAGTTTTATTTAGCAGTACTTGCTATTATGCTGTAGTATTATTTGTTCTGTGAGTTTAGTCTGTTGTTGCCTGGAGAACATGATGGTGTCATAATATATCCTGCACAATTCAAGCTTTGTGGATATAAATGAGAGGTTATGATACTGAGGTATTATAGGTGCAAAGATGTAGATGGCCTAATTTAACCTGTTAGTAAACTAAAACGGCGGTTGAAGGTGGTTGCTAGGTAGCATCATGTGTTGCCTAGCAACCACATGCCAACAGGTAAGACCCTTGATATAGTTAAGTAAGCGAGGGTGTACATGTGTGCCAGTTTTGGTTGTTCAGCACCTGATCCTCATGCAGTCCTTCTGACAGGCAGTCACCATCTTTTATATACAGTCTATAATTATAATCTATGCTTTTGTGTTTTGTGTCATATTTAACAATGCATAGCAACAGCTCTTACACAGTACGCACACCTACACATCTCTCTGTTGACCTTTTTAAGAGTGTCTGTGGAGCAACATCACCTATAACCACAGATGAATCACATGCACCGGCTTCACTGGGCTGTAGATCTGGAATATTGCACATATGCCATCGACAGATCATAAAATTTTGACTTGAAACACTGGTCTGGTCTGGTCTGCTTATGATGACTCACAAAGTGGGTTGCCATGAGCAGTGACTGTGACTTGGCAACAAACCCATATGTAGACAGGTACCTCACCTGTGTCTAACGTCAGCAGGTCTTAAGAAAGGTAAAGTTCTCTGCACTCTCCCCACCCTTACATTGTAATGTGAGTGAACTCACGAACCTTGCCTTAAACACGCCCTAACAGACAGGTAGCTCTCACATTCCCACCCTGCACAAATAAACAACAGCTCCACACAGCTATCATGCAATTACACGGATTCTATTATACCGCTTTGACTTGATTATGCTGCAGGTGAGAATGTGACCTCTGACCTCCTGGAAGCTGAGAGTCACGTCAACGCCGGAGACACCTCAATTCAAGATCTCTGCTCATTTAAATTCTTTGTGTGGGATCTCGGTGTAAGTGTTTCTGTATGGCGCCCTACAAATAGCTGCACACCCACCAAGTTTGGAAAAGCAACATGTCTTCCAACCAGAGGCAAGACTTGACCTTTGACCCACCCTGAGATTTAATGACCCAAGACTGACTGGTGGAGGGTCTGATGCTTACGTGGAGCACGCGTTTGAATAAAATGAAAGAACCAGATGTTCAGTCTGAAGCGCCGGATTCCGGCTCTGATCCCTGGATCTGTGCTTACTAAGTAGTCAGTGGCCTCGGTCTGGGTTAGGGTTCGGGACTGTGAGCCTCTCTGAAGACGAGGCAAAAGTCTCTGTGGCTCAGCAGCTGTTTCACTTGAAGACGTAGTAAAAAAAGAAATCCAGTATCACTGTTTGTTAACCCTTTAAGACCTACCATAGAACCAAGTCCGCCAGAGCTTATATTATATTTTTACATGCTGTAGCGCCATTTTAGGGAGCATTTCAAGTTGCTATACATCAATACAACCATTATAGCCCAAATTTTAATAATATGTATGCATTAAGTGTATAGTAATTACATAAGTTGCAAAAAACTGCAATTAACTACAAAAAAAACTGACAATCGTTTTTGTTTTTTTAACATATTATTTCTAGCTAGAGACATTTAAGAGGCTTATGCCTCAGAACTGTAAATACAAAAAAGTTGCACAAAATAGTTTCCCACCACAGGAAATTTATTTTAAGTGTCTTCATAGTTTTATTTTTGAAATACACCAATTTTTATATACTGCAGGAAAAACGAAAATAAATATTATAATGCAAATTTGCAAAAAAACAGCATATGCATCAAAATAAACTATTTCCAGCAGTACAATTTGACTTCTAAGCATCCCAGAAACAATACAGAAAGTCATAAAGTCAAACATAACTTTTAAAAACACCAGTATAGGCTGATGAGGCCCTGAAGGTAAAAAACTACATTTCCGTGAAAATGACGTCACTTCCGGTTCCGGGCAGGTAATGGCAGACATGCGATCGTTTGCGCTGATGATCTATTCCAAAGTGTTACGAACAGCCGATCGGATCGGTAAACCGTGTTTCTGGAATATTATGTTTTTGTTGCTGCAAGTGGTTTTTATGCAATTTTTGCAAAGCTATATGTGGAAGGAAACTGTGACCGAGGACAAGTTGATGGCATAAGATGCAAGTACAACTACTCCAGTTTCATATGCAAAAAAAATTATTGCGCTAGCTTACGTGGTTGCAGTTCTACCGGGATTTAAAAATAGCTATGCAAAACAGAGCGTGCCTGCTCCCACCGGCTTTAAAGGGTCAAACGCTCAGAGAGGATTGTGGTTAATTGTAAAATAATTATAGATGGCCGCTGCCAAAATGTCTAGACTCAACTATGGTGCCTTCCCTTTGTTTGGCTTGCTTTGCTTCACTTGATTTCACTTTGCTCCTTCCACCACAGGGAGAACAACCTTGGTACACCACCATACCTCGGGGATTATGAGATTATCTTTTCACAGCCACTTTGATTGAAGCAGAGCCTCTCAGGTCACCGACAGTCACGGTCTCACAACATGAGAATGTGGAGAGATGCACGCAACTGATGTTGTGATGACATGTGGGCTAAACCCACCATGTTTTAATGGGCTTTTCAAAATGTCTTCTATCCACATAAAGAGTGAAGCCTGTCTTAGATTAAAAAAACATAAACACTAAGTAGACATAAATGTATCCTGAGGGTTGGGAGTCAAGTTTCAAGTCTCTGTCAGATTTTCTACATCATGGATTAAAAACATTAATGATCCAGTGGCAGAAGCTATGATTTAGATCACATCCAGTTCAGTTATTCTTTGTTACCAATCAGTTTTCACATTGTACCACAAAGGTTCATCCTGCTAACAGACAAAAACGTCACATGTCCTCCTTGGACACAAAGAGACTAAAGAGTAAAAGCTTGAGTTCAGATAGACACACACAAAGAGCAGTAAAGCCTTATCTACCTGGTCCATGACACTAGAAAGCGTCCGTCTGTGGAATGACTGCATGGCTTCATCTTTGTCTCCGACAGAGCCCGTGGGCCGCTGCAGATAAGCCAGTACCTGCTTCAAAGTAACATGGAAAGTGTATAAATGTGAATATCCACAACAGGAAATCGTTCAAAGTGGATTCCACCTTCTACCATTTGTTAACCTTCTGTTACTCTCACCTGTGGAAAGACTAGTTTTACATTATAGGAGTTTCTGAGGTTTAGTTTAAAAAGTCTTTGATTATTGGCTGAATCTTTCCAAGAAATCGGCACAAGAGACAGCGAGAGTTTACTTTGCTGCTGGATCGATAACAGCATTCCAGTTGTTTGCCTGAAGTCAGTGATTGTTCTCAGCTACTGTTTGTACCGACAGAGGAACACAAAGTGACAACAGTGAAAAAGATGAAATGACCAATAAGCGTTTCATTTTAGTTTGCTCTGTTCTGGACGTTGACCAACAAAGTAAGTGAGAGTGCAATGATTGGACATCCTGCCAGCTTCCTACTGCAACGTTGACGTCCTGCGTCCTCCAGCATACTCTGTTCCTTACCTAAACCAAAAATATTATTTCCACTGACGAGGACACATCTGAACCATCTCCCATCCTGATTATCACTCTCATGCCTTGATTTCATTCAAGAAAACATCTTTAATGTGGGTATTTTTGTAGCTGTGGCTGTGATCTGACCTATTTGAGCAGATAATCTGTTTTGTGAATTTAAGTACTATTTTTGCCCTGTCCTTTATTCTTGTCTTAGGTCATTTGGGTGTATCTAAAAACAAAGGGTTTTTTGCATAGAGTTTTAAACTGGGAGAAGCTGTGACTGAGAACTGAAGTACTTCATGACTTGGACGGACATCAAACTCTCCACGTTGAATCATCACGAGAGTTTCCGGTATGATGGCGCCTGTGTTCGCTTGTCTTAACAAGTCCTCCCTGGAGCGTGTGCAGGTTGTTCAGACTAAGAGTCCAAGTACTCCCCATCAACATCAGAGTCCACTTGAAGATTTTGGTTTGAAAATGTTAGAGCTCTGCATGGGCAAGCAGCAGCGCACATCAGAGAGCTTGTAGCTCCATACATCCACAGCAGGTCCCTGAGGTCATGTGATAAGGACCTGCTGTGGATGTATGGATACAAAACTAAAGGAGCTTTAGCAACAGTGGCCCCCAGACTCTTGATCTCTTTTCTTCTGAGCCTGAGATCTGTGGACTCGCTGGTCTCTTTCACTAAATCTCTTTAAACTTTAACTCTAAGCACATTATGATATTTGACTTGAAGAGTGATATATAAATACAATTTTACTTACTTTACAAATGTGGTTCTTCGATTAATAAATAATTAAAATGTTATAAAGAATTCAGTATCTTTATCTGTATAATAAGAAGCTTAAATAAATGTAATAATACAATTATAATAATGGTACAGTTGCCTTTCTTCCATGTATGGGCATTTTTACTCTTAAAAATGTATGAGGACCTAAGTTGAAGAATCTGAATCTGACTGTTTGACTGATGTGTTCCTAATTACAGCTCCCAGGGAGCACTGAGATTTAAACCAGCCAGCCCCAGAGTTTAAAATGAAGACTGGATAATTCACAGACGTAACTGGCAAATTGTGATGCAGTACTTTTTTCCTTGCGGCAACATTACTCCAATCAGCTCCAACATTAAAACCATCTGCTCGCTCATGTAGGTCTCCCATCAAACAGCTCTGACCCATTAAGGCATGGACTCCACAACAACCCAGAAGATGTCCTGTGGCATCCACAACAAAGAAGTTTGTAACAGGTCCAAATAATCCTGTCTTTGCAACCTGAACCACCTTCTTCCATTGCTCCATGGTTCACATCCACCCTTTTCACACAGGAAGCGGCGTGCACTGCGCTGGGCTCTGGCTGTACTACATCACTTTCTTGCTTCCACTCATGATCTTCATTCGTACTACAGGCTCTGAACTTCTATTGGTCACACAGCTATACTGTCGCAGCTAGCATGTTGCAGTTTCTATATGAAAGGGCCCTAACTCTCACATGTAGGCACATTTGATTATGGACAGCATAAACAAAGTTCCAAACCAAAGACTGTATAAGACTGTAATGCAACATCACCCTGGACTATGCATTTCCAAGCCTCACCATTGGTGATTTGGATGTATCTTTGGAGCCAGAAGTGAAGGTATCAGTTATCAGCTAATGCTAGCAAGCTGTATTCATAGGCAAAAGTGTAGGTACACAGATCTGCTCATTAGTATCAAGCTAAAAAGATACTCGAATTTCACTCATCAAATTTAAGGCACAGATTTCTTGGATGGTCAGTACTACAAAACAGGTCACTTCATTTGTGAGATGTTTCCATTAAAAATGGAGTGGAGGCCTAGCAAACCCAGGCCTCATTGGGCACTCGGCCTGGACTACATTTATTTGCGTCCATTAACCAACTTTCAGCATTTTAAATATCTGAACAGGTGAGTTTAAAAAAATCCAGCTCCTGTACAGTTATTATGGAGGGAGACTATCAATAGAAAGAGACTGAAATGTTTTTTGTCCCAGGCTGCCATGTTCAAATGCCAGATTTGAACATGGCAGCCTTTGGGGACTGATTCAGTTTGGAGCCAGCCTCACATGGCCATTAGAGAAACTGCTTGTTGTTGGTACTTCCACATTTTTCTGGAGGTTTGCACTTGCTCCATAAACTTTTAGCAGCCTTTACATTTTAGCAAGTCTTTTAGAAGAGCAAGAATCTCCCCATGGCCATTACTATTCACAGCTTTCTGAAGCTAGTAACCACAGCATACAGGGTACCCTCCACAAGACCTGCCCTCTTGGCACTGCTATGATTTTCTAATATAGCCATCATCAAAGTCTCTATGATCATTATCCCCATTTTTTCCTGTTTCCAGCATTTCAAGCACTGCCCGTTCACTTGTTGCCTGATGATCAATGTTGTTCCCTTGGTTCCAGTGGTTTTAATGGTACTATCACCTGCTTCTCTAATGGAGTCTCAGGCTTTCAGGTGGGATAGCAGTTACAGCCAAAATACAGGAGATATTTTCATAATTTCAAAAACTACCTTCAATCTTCATCATGGACCAGATGCTTTATATGCACGTAGAGGCCATTGCAGAACATGTCTGTAAAAATGAACACTGGAGTGCAAAATCATGTACCTCAGCTTTGCATCTGTTAAATTAAGAACATTGTATTTATTAGAAGAAAACTGAGGCTTGCATAACTTTTTGTCTTTCGTTACACATCAAGGATAATCCATCAATTACAAAGAGCCACTTAAAAAAAAACACTAATGTCTTTCTCTAGTGCTTAAAGCGCAAATCCCAGGCGAGAGAAAAGGATTGAAATTCCTTGCTGGAGGAGAAAGTGACATCGTTGCGTGTTACACCAAATTAGTGTCCTCGTTTTGAAGCTATATGCTCAGTGTTCCATGGTAAGAAGATTAAACCTGTTCATGAGTCTGACAGCTCCTTCCCAAACAAACATTCCTCTGAAGAGTTACCCGACACAGAAAATGTGCCCTGAGCCAATTCTTTCTCTCCTCTTTCTCCTGCTGCACACCAGCCTGGCTGACAGCGGTCCTACAAATGTGCCCTGATGCACGGCATCAAATGCACACCAGGTCCATTTGAGAGGCAGATATGAAAAAAGCTTTGCAAAGTTTGAGTCTCTCTGCAGTCCTCTGTGTTTGTGTTCTCTGTTGCAGGGTAAGGATTAGATAAAATATTACCAGGGTATTTATAGGCAGTGACATTTAGGAGATAAAGGTAGAGTATCAGGGCGTGTGGAATGTGGAGTCGGGACTTGTAATATCACTGATATGGCAGGGGGATTACCTCACCCTCTGGTAGGAAGTAGCCTACAGCAGACTGGATATGACTTCTGCCCCTGGCTTCACAGGCGACTGCAGGATCAACTAAGCTGCTCCAAGTCAAACCAAATGCACAAACCAAATAAAGCGAAATACAGAAGCACCCGAGCAACGAGCTTTTTCAAATATGCTCCAAAACAACTGAGAAAAGATGCCCCACAGCACAAGTTTTCCTTGAACTTCTTGGAATGGATCAAACCACAAAACAAACACCGTCCAACCCACTGGGGAAGAGAAAAACTCAACTGTCCCTGGAATTTATCACCTCCCATCCTTCAATGCAGTGCAAGAAATGTTCAAGGCTTTGCAGCTCCTTGCAAGAAAAAAATAACTCAAGGTAAATATTTAAAGCCACCAAATATTTCCTCCTTCCAGAGGACAGACAGGCTCCATGTTGCTTCTCTGGAATTTGTCGCCTCTTATCAAAGCTGGACTCGTATTAGAAATCACAGTATACTAATCCCACCTGCGGGTGGAAGATAAACTTGATCAGAGAGATCGTTTACAGCCCCTCGTTCTTACCTCGTCTGGACTGAGGACATCGTGGATCCTGTAGTGGAGTGGGCTCCGGTAACGTTACATTCGCGCTCAGGTGCAGTTTGGATTCTCTGTCATGATGAACTGTCACGGCTCAGACGCGCTGTGCACCCAATCTGCAGACTGCGCCGACACACGGATTTCAAAGACAGCGATACCATCCATGTCCCTGCGTCTGCTGGAGGCTTCTTCCTTCTGCCTTCGCTGTTTTTTAGCAGACACTCTGAAGGAAGTCTCGTGTCTTTCACTCTCTCTCAGCTGAAGTGCCTGTCCATCCAAACAGCTGCGTCCCACTTCCCAAAACACATGACATCAGTTACAAGTAAAGCCTGAAAATAATAAATACGTTAATTTTTGTAAGACCTCCTTTGCTGGACGCGCAAGTGCAAAAAGTGACACGAAGGGCCCTTTGTCCTTTAAAAAAAAGAGCTTCTTATAAACCATCTGCCACGACTCCAACGTGTTCCTACAACTACGCTTAAAATGCACTTTTGCCTCCCGGCAGGTGACTCCTGGTTGACTGTGGTCGCAGCAGGTAGCGCCGGTGGCACTTTCCCCTCTATTTTCCTCGTGACCTTCCTCTCAGTCCGGCCAAAGTGCGCACAGAGGAGCGGGGACGACTTCTCAGGAGCACGGGGGCCACGGGCCGATCCCACTTGTCCACAGCTCGGCTGCTGCTGTTGTGTCCGTGTGTCTCCCTCTCTCTCTTTGCTACCCTCTCTCTTTCTCCACCTGAGCGCTGCATTCCTGCCGTGAACACGCCTCTCTCCCCCGTCACAGCACAGCAGCCCGTCGGAACTCACCCGTCCCTTCACCTCACTACGATCAGTTCAACTTTGGAAATGGAGCAACTCACAACAGACATCTTTGAAGGAACATATATGTCTGCACTATAACAGAACCATTTAATACCTTCAGTAAAAACACAATTTATATAAATCAAGTAGAAAGTAGCGCTTGGGGGCAAATGTAACACGGAGAGCTTTTACTATTGTAGTTCAAAAGCACTTTTGTTACATTTTTATAAAGTTAAAATATTTTTAACTGTATTTGATGAAAATATCTTCTTCCTTCAAGTCATCCTCCTCATCAGTGGCGGTCCTAGCCTGTTTGGCGCCCTGGGCGAACACTCCCTCTGACACAAACACACACACACACAAAACAAATACAGTTTTACATTAACATAAAACTGTTGTCGAAACCATACTGAATTTCACCAGAGCAACACCACAACACACACACACACACACAACACACACACACACACACACACACACACAACACACACACACCCCACACACACACGAGAGAGTATGCATAGTATGCAAATGGCTTACAAACAGCCATCATAATTGGTCATACAATGAAACAGGACAAATCAAGAATTGACAATGACTAATTAATATTGTGCTGAACACAGTCCAAAGATTCAGTAAGCTACATCAGTGTCTACTGTTTACTATCATAGCCAAGTGGCTAACAAAGTAAACAGACGTTTTCACTATCCCTACTAATTAATGTTATCTTGTTGTATCTTCTGTTGTGGTCAGTGCTGATCCTCTCTGCTGTTGCATGCTGGGGCAGCAGGTTGAGGGTCACAGATGCCAAAAGGCTAAATTAACTGATCCATAAGGCCAGTTATGTTGTGGGGATGGAGCTGGACTCTGTTAGGGTGGTATCTGAGAGGCGATGTTGTTCAAGATAAAGACAATCATGGATAACACCTCCCACCCACTCCATGACATGCTGGCTAGTCACAGGAGCGCGCTCAGTGAGAGACTGAGATTACCCACAATGCACCACTGACCGACACAGGAAATCATTCCTGCCTGTGGCCATCTCCCTGTACAACTGGACTGTAGTAGCGGAGATGACAATAAAGTTTCTTTGACTTCAGCAGCGAGCAGGGCACCGAGGGCTCTCGCGCTCACTTTTCACATCAGAATTTCGAAAAAACATCGGTGCAAATTATAAGTCTGTATCATAATGTCTGGTGTTTTCGTGTTTGGTTTTGTATTTTTTTTATTTTGCGAGTTGGTTATTAGATGCTGCTCCAGCCAGCCAGAGATAAATGCAGCTAATAAAATGCAGCACTGGGAGGTGTGAGCACTTCTGTTAAAGCAGAAGTTTTGCTGAGCGATCAGCTGTGTGTTACCACAATGCCAGGGAGGAAAGACATCAGTGGTGATCTTAAAGAAGTAATTGTTGCTGCTCGTCTATCTGTGAAAAGCTAAAAGGTCTGAAGTTCATCAATGTACAGTGAAGGGGATTATTCACAGGTGGAAAACAAGACAGCTGCCACTCCTTTCTGGTGTGGATGTCCCAGAAAATTCACCCCAGGGCCAGCTTGTGTAATGATTAAAAAAAAAATAAGGGGGGGGGGGGGGGGGCAGCGATCTCATTCTTGGCAGGCCTTAGTTAGCATGTTAAATTTGAAAACTTCTGACATTACAACAAAGACTGAACAGGTTTGTAAAGGTTGCCAAGAGAAAGCTCGAGCACCTCAGATGAACCTTTCAGTCACTGCGCTGACCATGAGCTCTTCTGTGCACCAAAGTATTCTAGAGTCAAACCCAAGTCCATCTCACGTTTGCTTGAAACTAGGTTATGACAATGAAAGCAAGCACACCAGCTGGAGAATAAGGTGTTGTCCCAGTTAAAGACCAGGCTTTGAGCAGGTTGAAATGCTGTGGTGGGGCCTTATGTGAGCTGTTCAGGAACAAATGCCCCCAAATATTTTGTGAACTGAAGTAACGTTGAGTAGAAAAACGTCCAGAATTCCCCCACAATGAAGGCACACAGAAACAAGTACTTCAAGTTATTGCTCTAATAAAACCTTTCTTTTTCACAAGATCGTGTGCACCTCAGAGGGCCGACACATGAAACATGGGGACCACAGTTAGGTCTGGGAATCTTCTTTTGCCTTACATTTCCCTACAAAAATAGCAACGACTGCAAAGGCAAAGATTTCTTTAAAAAAACAAAGAAGAATCAACACAGTGAGTCTGCAGACTGTCTGTTTCTGTTTAGTTACCCTGGTAATCCACGATTACCTGCTCCAGCTCAGAAGGGAAAGACTCTCAAGTAACAAACATACATTTGCTGAAGAAACGTGACTTTATTTTGACGTCTCATTAGTTGTGGATCCTCCATCTTTATGCAATTTTAGGAATAATAAAAAGGGCGTAAATCTTTAACTTCTTGTACAAAATAATCAGACACTACTATTTTACAGTATTCCTATAAACGTGTTATATGCTATTGATATATCCTCTTACGTTATATATTCACGGTAAGCCAGGTAACAACAAGCAGTCACAGCATGTCTGTGTGACTTTTTATGAGTTTATGACTTCATCGTGTTATATTGATGTAACATTTATACAGTTTATTTGGTATTAACAAACAAAAAGAGGCAAAGAACTGGATTTAACTTGTATGTCTCATAAACCAGTTTATTGATTGGTGTTTGTTTCAGTTCAATTAAATGTCATTAAAACAACTTGAAAAATGAAACTGTGTTTCAGAGCCCGCACAGCCACAAAAATAACAAATCAGTATCTCGAATGTCCTCGTCTCAGTCCGTTTATCATCACTGCCTCTTTCATCTGGCCCCGTTCTCATTGCCTGCATCTTCCATTAATTCCTCCACATCACGTCATCCTCTGTGACTCCTTGTTTCAGAGGGTGACTCCTTAAGAAAAGTAGACCTCTGCATCGACATGTCAGGACACGTTTATCATACCAGTCTTAGTTTCTTCTTTTTATTTTACAGGCACATTTAAAACCCCCTCTTCCTCTGGACCTGTGTGTAACTGTATCCCTCAGGCTTCTCTTTTTGTCTCCCACTGTGCGTTATGTCTGACGTGCCAAAGCTCGTATTTAGCAGGTTTGATGTTACAGTGGGAATGTTTTCTGCAATGAGACAGTAACACCCAGGTCATCTCCAGTTTCCTGCACCGCTTGTCCAGCGGTACAACTAGCATAACTTAGTGATAGTGGAGCAACCACACGGGCTTTCTGTGAACTCAGAGCACACTCCCTTTATGCTCAGCCAAGACAGCTACAGTTAAGCTGTGCTTCAGGTTCCACGCGCGACCTTGAGCTATCATCTGGAGCCATGCAGACATAACAGAGGAAACAGGACAGCGCTCTCAGCTCTCAGCTCTCAGCTCTGCTACTGCCCGTGAGCGTGTTTTTGACCATACAGGGTCATACATGGTGCCCATAAACATTACAGATGCCAAAAAACACGAGAAACTACAAATGTTGACTTGTAGACAAAATGAGTCATAAATCATCAGAGGGGTGGAAGCCGTCAGCAGCCAAACAGAGTGTACGTTAAACTGTGAGAGTAGACTAAATAAGGCATGTTTGGTTTAACCATCGCAGACTCAAGTGGACCACAGCATGGCTTAAGAAGATAAAAGGCGGCCGATCTGTACACAGCAGGATGGGACAAAGTGGCAACAGCCCAAAGCCACAACACACCATTAAGTTTTGTGTGGGTCTGAATCTATTAAACCTCAGCTAACACAAAACGGACTCACGGTCAAAACCATGCCGACATCATCAATCCTCTCAGTTCACACTTTGTTAGCCTGAGGCGAAGCATCAAGGCAAGTTTTTGCTGTTGGCCAGTTTTCATACGTGCTAAACAGATGCTGGAAGCTGGACCGTGCTGTAACTACATACAAGCACTGCTCACAGCTGCTTTTTTCCAAGAGGGCTGTGCTGGTGCCAGTCTCTGAAAACTCAGACCACAAGTACAAGAACAAATTATTACACATGGTTCTTCCCTCCATTCACATAAAAAAGCTAGTACTGGTATGAAGTGCTTTGAACTGGTCCTTTTCTGGGTTTCTGTGCATGGAACCGGTTCTCAGTTGGGCCCTGGAACCATGACAGTGGAAAACGGGGCAACAGACATCATTTAAGTGCATAACGACTACCCTGAAAATACAACAACTGGATCTTTAGGCAAACACCAATATGCACTTAGTTTTTTGGACAATGACCTTTTGTAATTTTGCCTGTGTGCACCACCAAAGTGGATCTGATCCAGCCAGACATCACATCTGTACATTCACCACCATCAGGAGCTGAGCCTTAAACAGTTCTCTGATCTCCTGCTCCTTCATCTAGCTTCACCATCACAGAGTGTAATCTTTTCACAGCACGGCGTCATTAAACTAAACAGTCTTTCAGATACATTTACAGTGAAACTTTCTGTTTAATAAGTCAAAGGGCTCCATGCAGTTAGACAAAAAGCATAAATGTTTAACGTCTTCATCTTGGTTCCAAAAGTATTTAAGCAGCTCTAAACAGCTTCAAGCTGCCTATCAGTCATATGTGATAGAAATGTTTCCGTGGGCAGTAAGCAGCTCCTCAGCACTCGTGTATATAATGATTAGTTAAGCGCTCCGAGGTCTGGATGCTTGTCCCAGCTTGTAGAGAGATTTTCCTACGCCCTCCTATAGTTCCCCATCATTACAGAGCACACTTTAGTACTCTGTGTGTTTACCGAGAGGCAGATAGCCGAGTGTTTACAGTAATCATCACATTCCCGCACACGTGCACGCTCTCTCTTTCTCTGTGCGTGCTTTTGGCAGCTTACTATGTTCTTTCCTCTAATAAGAGCTTTCTGAGATGAGGAGGCACTTTCCCGCTCCTCAGAGATATTAGTGAGGAGGAGGGTTGGGGGTTAGGAGGGGGATATGGAGGGCTGCACTTACACCCACCAGCCCCGCCCCTCGCCCCTCTTTCAGGTTTTTACTGAGCTTGGCAGGCGGCCACGGTGAGAAGCTGATGGTAGGACTGGGTTTCACGCAGCAGCGCTGATGAAAGATTGTGGATGGTGCTGTGAGGAATCATACACAGTACATGCAGCCTTGGCACAGCTGCTGCTAGGAAGCTCTTCAGGTGTGTCGGCCTTCTTTAACAGTTTTATTGCTGTCTAGAGAAAATCCATATTTGTGACAGATACAGCACCATTAACAAATACTGGTGAATACCTGGACATCAACAGCTGAACTGGGGCAGGGGGCAGGCCAAACAAATGATATCCCCGTTCCTCCAACACGGTGCCGGCGTCTAAGCTAGAACCGGTTCTAAGTATGTTCTTCAACATAGAAAGAAAGAGGAAACAGCATCCAACAGCACAGAGGACCACTGGCTGTACAAGGGTTACACACATGGTTGGCACAGAAAAACCCAAACTGTTGAAATGTTGGCTGGTTCTCAAAGGATACCAAAGCAGAACTCAGACTTCACAGCCTAGCACGGACAGCAACTCTCAAAGTGGATAGCATCATTTTGGGGTCTTATTTTGCATTTTTATGAATCTTGTCGTGTGATTAATGTCATTGTGCACGTATGTAGCATTGATCTTTTGAGGCAAACACAAATAGAGACAAAAAGGAGTGCTGCTTGCAAAGAGAAGCCTTTAAATGCAAATATTAGAAGCCAGCACACTACAGGGTTAGAGCTTTGAAAAATCTTCATTGACTATATCTTATTTTATTACTTCTGTTTCATGTATACAGCATGACATCCATTCATAACAGTTGCCTCAAGGTAATAACAAAAGACTCCTGGCTGAGCCTCAGGAGCAGCTGTTTGCTCTGATGCGTTTGGGAGTGACTGGAGGAAGAGAGGACGACCACATACAATATGCAGTGTTAAACAAACAGGAGTCGAGGAGATACGTTACGTCCAGATACAGACGGACAAAATGGTGGTGGCTAACCAACCGGACGTAGTGGTGGACAAACAGAAGAAGACGGCCGTAGTGATAGATGCAGTTATACCGAATGACAGCAATATCAGGAAGAAGGAACACAAGAAGCTGGAGAAAAACCAAGGGCTCAAGAAAGAGCTGGAGAAGATGTGGAGGGTGAAGGTGACGGTGGTCCC
Source organism: Haplochromis burtoni (assembly GCF_018398535.1). Taxonomy (NCBI): domain Eukaryota; kingdom Metazoa; phylum Chordata; class Actinopteri; order Cichliformes; family Cichlidae; genus Haplochromis; species Haplochromis burtoni. Next base: position 704,966 of record NW_024582592.1, on the reverse strand, counting down.
CGTGGTAATCGGAGCACTCGGTGCAGTGACTCCCAAGCTAGGCGAGTGGCTCCAGCAGATCCCGGGAACAACATCGGAGATCTCTGTCCAGAAGAGCGCAGTCCTGGGAACAGCTAAGATACTGCGCAGGACCCTCAAGCTCCCAGGCCTCTGGTAGAGGACCTGAGCTTGGTGGATAGACCGCCCACAGGGGCGAGCGGGGAAATAAAAAATATATAATCTATTATTCATATGGAGCAATCGGAAACTGCTATTGAGCTATTTCACACTGGAATTCTGCTTTATAACATGGCCTTTATAAATGCACTGATGACCTCATTACTGCTTTGCTGTGACACGTGAAACTTGTGTCGCTCTCATTCATTCACCAAATCAGTCAAAGCACACTCACACATGGCAACAACACCCACTGGCAGCCTCTCTGCTGCCCCACAGAAAATGTCGCTCAGGAAACTTGTCACAATTTACTGACCTGCCTAAAAAACACTCCACACAGTGACCTGATCAGCATCTGTGGAATGCACCACACAACCCCCCAGACAGCCAGAGCAGTGGGTAGGTTTTAATTTAACTGCAGGTCTGTTTTTATAAATGTTTTGCTTTGCTGTGTTCAGACTCAAACTATGGCAGCAAAATACCCCAAACACCATAACAGAAGTGATGCACCCCTCACTGCTGACTTCAGTGGTTGGAATGAGTGTTTTCACTCACTGGGATCACGTCCTCATTAAGGTTTGACAGTGTTTCTAGCAGGTAATAGATGGTTGAGCATGAATTGAGGCTGTGGTTTGGAGAAGGCCTCACTGGCAGTGACAGATGCACGTGTTCTTTGTAGGTTCACCCAGTGTCCCTTCCACAGGACAACATGCAGGCATGGTGACCACAGGCAGGTGATTGGGGAAAGAAACTGAAAGCATCATATTTGTGACAACATGAGAGGGGTGCCTCTATAATCAAATAAAGAGACTCTTTTAAGGAGAATGGCCAAAATCACTTTATTCATAAAAGACTTCATAGGCTTGAAACAGACGACGAGAAGCCTCAGCATGTCAGCATGTCAGCATTTCAGCATGGGTGGGATTTGAATTCAAGTGGAGGTAGAATAACACTTAAAGAGTGTGCAGGAATGTCCTGCTTTCATCTCGATCTGTCACCGGTCACCTGGGCAACACACCGGCACATACATGTGATGTGGTGTTGTGACATGTTTTATATGTGGCCCTGTGGCAGACACTCTCTGAGGCGGTGAGGTTTTGATGCAGGGGCTTAGTAAAGTTCATAAACAGAGCAGAGGGATCAGCCACTTTGATTTAATGCTGGCAGGAAAAGAGAGTGTGTAGCAGTGCAGACACCGAGCGCACAGTCGAGCTTGTTCATCAACCAGCTCATTAGAATACGAGCTATTACATGCAGCCGTCATGTAATTTACAATACTGTGTTCACATAAGGGAGAAATAACATGCACAGAAAGCCACTTGAAGCCATGGGTAAACACCATTTACTCAGTTTACTGGGCTACTTGAATCCTGTAAGAACATCTGCATCAGGAGTTATGTACAGAAACCAAACAAGCCACATGCTGCTCTTAATAGCTCTCGGTGCCCATGTGGAAAAACAGCAACACAAGCATATGCCTTGAAAAAAAATGCATTCTTCAGCTTAGAGTACACCGATCAGCCAGAACATCACCTCCTGCTGCCTAATGTTGTGTTGGTCCCCCTTTTGCTGCCCCGACCCTTCCAGCCATGGATGCCACTAGAGCCTGAAGCTGTGCAGTTGTACCTGCCACCGAGACGTCAGTAACAGATCCTTTCGGTCCTCCAAGGTGCGAGGTGGGGCCTCCATGGATCGCACTTGTTTATCCAGCACGTCCCACAGATGCTCTGGATTAAGATCTGGGATTTTGGAGGTCGATACAATTGAGTCATTGTTGTGTTACTCAAACCATTCCTTTTTCCTTTCTTTCTTATTTTTATTGAGAGACAAGTGTACATTAGTTTACAATGACAATACAATCTGTGCCCCTCACATATTTGTTAGTTTTGCTTACATGAACAGATACAATAATACACCCACACACACACTTAAATAAAGTTGAAAAAACAAACAAACAAAACCTAAGAAGAAACCCAAAACAAACACAAACAACAAACCCCAAAACACACACAAAAAAAAAAAGGGGGGGGGATATGATATTAATCAGCTGGTAGAGCGTTTAATGACTTGCAATAGTTTACGAAGGGGCCCCAGATACAATAAAATTCTCTGTATTTGCCCTTCGCCACAAGGCCTATCTTTTGCAATTTAAGAAATGACATCACATCTCTAAACCAAAAAGAAACTGAAGGTGGCTTTGAAGATTTCCAAAGGAGTAAGATGCAACGTCTAGCCAAAAGTGATGTAAAGGCTAATATTTTGAAGTGTGTAGGGTCGGTTAGACCAGTGTTGACTGGAAGCCCAAAAACAGCTAGAAAAGGGTCCATGCAGATTTGGGTCCCAAGAGCCTTGGAAAGAATAACTGAATACTGACTCCAGAAGCCATGGAGTCTTGGGCACAGAGAAAACATATGGCCTAGGTCACATGGGGTGGCATGACATCTCTCACACTGATCCATCACTTGTGGGTAAATCTCAAGAACAAGGTCCTTGGGGGCGCGCCAAGCTCATGAGCCACAGACCCAGCGTGCAAACTACAGCACACACACACACACAAACACACACAACACACACACACACACACACACACACACACACACACACGCACACACACACACACACACACACACACACACACACACACACACGCACACACACACACACACACACACACGCACACACACACGGAAACTGCACATTTTTCCTGCTTCTATCTTTACCTGTTCCCTGATATATTCCACCCACTAACAGGTGCCATGATGATGATCGGTGTTATTCACTGTCAGTGCTCATTTATTGTCATGTATGATTGGTGTATATGTCTACTTCTATGATTATTTTGAGAAGCCAGTCATGAGCTGGAATTGGATGCAGGCTGGAAAACCAACCAGTGAAATCTCCTGCAGGGAGTATGAGCTCGCTGAGTGAAAGCATAACTGTTGATATATTGTTTGTAAGGAATGCTGGTCACCAATCCACACGGTCCACATGCCCGACAGCGCGCCCAACACTCGGCAGAAAGCTTGACCAGTATTCGACAAGGATTTTTCATGGTTCGCTCGCCGTATGATTTTCACTCACTGTTTGGTTACAACACACGTCTCAAAGCTCTGTGCACATTTTTCTCAACGTATTCACACGATCATAAACTCTCTTGACTTTAAAAACATGAGTGTAAATCATAACGGGAACTTGCACAAACGACCTACTGCGTGGCGTCCTGGGGTCTCAGGCGTTTGCTGTGACAACCTTCACCGAATAAAATTTCTTGTAAGGACACGCAGCCATTGTTAACAATAATGTTTTCACAGGATGTATGCAGTCCACCCTCACTGCTTCCAGGGGAACTACGAGTGTCATTAGCAGCCAGGTGCTGCTAATCAAATGCATCTGATTAACTGATCATTGCTGAGGTTGATCATCTCTATAAAAGTGGCAGTTTGGGCATCCAGATGTGTACTAACACATCAGGATGCCACATCGTTCCCAGCAATGGGCGTCCCAGCAAATCCAGCCCAAGGTCAGACCATGCATCTCTCTGAGAAACTGGAAAAAACCCAGGAGCTATATCTCAGAAGAAATGGACCCACCTGAGGCATGATGGATATTTGGGGATGCATGCTAAGTGAGATAGTAAACACTGTATTTCCGCTGTAAAGTCACACGGGTCAGTAACCTGTCAGTATAAACAAGGTGTCTGGATGGGAAACATCTGCTGTCTCACTGACGTTCTCATGGAGTCTCTCCTTTGCTCAGTCATAAACACGTAGATAAACACAGCTCGTCTTAGCTGAGGTTGCACAGATGCAGCGGAGAAGCTGTGTTTATGCCAGCGACACGGTAGTCTAAGGAACACGTCTCAGTGTCTCAAAACAAACATCCACATGCCCTCAAACACAGCTGCAGGGGGAATCCACTCGTACGCGCACGTAGAATAACTTCACAAACACACAGTCAACAAAGTCATCCTCGGTTGGCTCACTTCTGGCAAATGTTCCCACACAGCCCAAATGTGCTTTGTACTTGTTGGCTGAGAATAACACACAAAAGCATGTAAACATCCAAAGCACAAAGGCAGGTCGCAGATCGGGATGATGTTGCCGCTCCTCGTACTCTTCTGGGAACCAGGTTTATTTGAGCCCGTTCAGCCAGGATCCTGCTGCTGTTGTGTGGATTAGTCTATTTCAGTCACCCGCAACATGCAATGCCAGAGGTGTGGCTGCCCTGCCACCCCGGCCACAAGAAACCTAAAAATACAGATCACAAGCATTCAGGCCGGATGAGAACTAAAGAGTTTGTTAGTGGGTGCAATGAGCGAGGCATTAGAAAGCAAAGGAAACACTGCTATACAGGCATCTAACAACAGCTGCATCATGAAACCAATTAAATATGAAAAGAACCCAAATCACGCCAACTGTAGTACACACCCATTTAAAAAAGAAGCTTTACATGCAGGTCTCCTGGTCTTTATTAGGTCCTAAAATAAGGTAAAAATGGTCTCGAATGAACTACAACACATGACGAATTGTGCCACTATTTTTTCAAAATACAGACGAAGTGTCTGAAGAATGAAGTTCACCCTCACTGTCTCCACAGGAATTAGGAAGGAGAGAATCAGCCACGCGAAAACCAAATACACCGAACAGCAGAAGCTACGATGGGCCGGGCTTCTTTGCATCGTGCAGTTGGTGAACCATGAACCAAAATATCGGTCAAATGTGAGGACGTCTGCCTGACAGCTAAAGCTTGGCCCACATTGAGTGGTGAAACAGAGCTATGGTAGAAGCAAATATACTGAAGCTACACTGTGATGAGGGACTGAGAAGAAACACTGCTGCTGCAGTGTTGTTAAACAGAGAGTGGAGTGTGTCACATGCAGCTAATCTCAGGTTGAATTTGCCTTATTTTTCATTTGCCCGTGGGTTTGACCACGTCTCTGACACATAGCAGCAGATAGCGTGAGTCATCCAGGCTGCTGTTTGCTGAAGGCCTCAGAGGTCACATATATGGACAAGACATAGACAATAGACTTGAAGTCAAGACCGCCTAAACCAAGACAATACCAAGACCAGAGGGTATCGAGACCAAGACAGAGTTGAGACGAGACCACATAAAAGTGGCCTCGAGACATCCAACTCTAATAGACAATAACATGTATGGAGGTGTCCCAATCCTGAGAGTCACAGGTAATCTCCAGTCTTATATATTATCTCCAATTAAGACCTGCCAGAGATTTTTTGATGTCCTGATACAGAAAATCTTGGTGTACTTTGTATCTCACAGATTTTGAGCTCTTTTAAAAGCTATCACCAAATGCCTTTCATGCCCATTTCAACTTTTAAACATGAGATTTTCATGAACTCAAGAAGACAGGAAGGCTCAAAAAACATGAGAATTGGTCCCAGTTTAAACAGGACATGTGCAAATCACATTTATGTCTCCTCTTTTTATCAGGATTACAATCACCTGAAGAAATTCATTCCAGAGACATTTTAGGGACATCTCATCAGGGTCTCAGTGCTGGAATGAATGCTGAGGCTCACTGAGCCACGCAAACATGGCCTGACATGTGGTCGTAGCACAAAGTCAGGCCGGTGGAAGTCACGAATGCTTTCTTACTGTTAGCAGTAAAAGGAGCAACTGCTAGATTGAAGCCAGAGGAGAAAAACAAGAATGCTGAAAACAAACAGCCGGAGTGAATTTAGAGACACAGAACAGAGTGGAGCTTCTTTATATCACAGGACGCTTTGTGGTTCAGTGATCGAGTTAACTTTAAGTGCAGCACCTCTGGTTTCCTCTGGGTCATAATATGGAACATCAAACCAAACGGCACAATAATGGAGGGAAATGCTTCACGTGATGAAATAATCCACTGCAAACATGAAATTCTGAACATACACCGAAGAAGGTCAAAGTCAATGTGTAGTTTTTCAAAGATGGGGGGAAAGATAGAACTAGATTGCTTTTAATGAATTTCCCATCATGCTCTGGGTGGAAATGAATGATGGAGCAGAAGCACAGCTGCTTTTGTGTGTTTCTGAGAAAAAGCAGGTGAAACCAGAGCCGTAGACAGAGATCATTGTTGTCGACAATCATCATGCAAATTAACATCATCGTGTGCACAAACCTAGAAAAGACAAATCTGCAACAGCATTAAATCTGTCTGACCTTATCAGAACCTCAAGGCAAAAAAGGACTTAAATAGTTCAGCAAATGTTTGAGATGAATGACGAGCATCGTGAGAGTCAAGCTATAATATTACCTGATAGTAAATCAGCTTACACTGCAGCCACACACAGACTGGTCAGCCACCAGCAATGAGGGGAAGGTGTGTATCCCCCCAACCATTTAGTGGTTCCTGGATGCAGCTGATTGCCAAACACTGCTATACACAGTGCTTTAATCACTAGCAGGTTGCCAGTAGTTTTAATGGAAGAAGCTGATTTGTCTGCAGACACAAAAACGACTCGCCATGGGGAGGTACAACTGTGAAAAGTGTGACACAAACTGGAAATGGAGAGTCCTGACTTCCACAATTGCATCCTATTCTAAGATCACCTTTTAGTTGTGACTCTATGCATTTCAGAGTAATGACATCCTGATGTAGGCCATGGGTCCCCCGTCTCCTCGTTTTAGCTTGCCTGTAAAAATCTCACCCAAACTCACAAAGTTATATAAAACAAACTGCTGCAAACTTTTGACTGCATCTGAGAACATGAATGCTTTAAGGATTATTCTCTGTCTACACAACAAACCTCATCCTTAGACAAAGATGCAGTTGAAAGACCCAGAAAGCCCTGATCGAGTTTTGGTGTGAGATAAAAATATCAAAGTAGCATTAAATAATAAATAGATGGCTTTTTGTGACCAGCTAACGACTCCACGACCGACTTTGTTCTTAACTGGTTTAAACAGAAATCAGCTGGTGCACTGCAGGACTGCCGGCAGCTTAAACCAGTTCATTAATTACTTTTCGGCAGCAGCTCAGTTCAGTACTCCTCCAGGTTCCCACCAGCTGGACAGTACACACACACACACACACACACACACACACACACACACACACACACACACACACACACACACACACACAAAAACACAAACATCATCCTCAGAGGAATGTCAGGCTGGCATCCTGACCTGCCCAGACTCACTCTGTGGAGCTACTCCAGCTCTCTGACTGAGGACTGATTATCTGTTCAGCTCCCTTACTGTGTGTGCGTGTATGTGTGTGTGTGTGTGTGTGGGTGCGTAGTTGTTTTGGGAACTCACTCCCAGACTGCATTTGATATATGAAGCCTGGCTAATTTCCATGGCCCACACTGTCCTCACACACTGCTATGTAAAGTCTATACTGTTTGCATGTGTGGTTCCAGGGACTGTAATTATCCCCCGCGGGGCAACAAATGTCACATTTTATCTGAAATAGTGTTTACTGCAGAGTCAACAATTAGTATTACCATCTTCTTACAGCAGCTGTGAGGATGAGCACGAAGCAGGCGAACACACTGAGATGACTAAAACTCTGGGAAACGCTTTTTCTCTCATAGCTTCAGCTGAAATTTAGAGTTCTTAGACAGAGAGAAGACTAGATTTCGACTTAATCCCACAGTTTATTGCCTTTGCTGGCAGGTACAGAGGAACAAACATTATCAAATTGTTACCATCTGACTTCAGCTTGGACGTATAAACACAGAGCAGCAGTGCTAATAAATACACATGAACAGGTCTATGTGCCGGCACTCGATCGAGTACTGTAGTCATCAGACACTCGAGAGTAAAGTGACGCTATTGTGCTCATTCACAGCTTCATGTTTTTATTCTTGGACTCTGCTAGGAGGAGCTTTGCATGATTCACGGTTCAAAATCATCTTTTTTAAAAAAAATCTTATACCAGGACTTTGTGCAGTCGCGCAATTAGCCATCATTTGAAACAAGCAGTCCTTCCTTTAACCTAAAGCTCTTTCCAGTGGCTGACCTTCATAACATAAAGACAACTGAGCGTGTTTTCAATGTGAGGATATCCTTGATGTCATGTGGAGCTAAAAGAAAAAAACCCTCAGAAACTTAGATGACAGATTATATGCAACTTTGGTCATGTTTTATTTGATGCCAGCATCCACATCATTAGTTACACCAGTACTAGGTTGGATCACCTTTTGCATTCAGAACTGCCTCAAGTCTTTGTGGCACAGTTTCAGCAAGTTGCTGGAAACATTCATCAGAGATTTGGATCACTACTGACACGACAGCATCACACAGTTGCTGCAGATTTTTGCACATCCATGATGCGTGTTCGACTGGATTAAGATGTAACTAAAAGGACAAGAAACTAGTTTGATGCATTTCAATTTTTGTGGCATGGCACAATATCCTGCAGGAAGCAGCTATCAGAAGGGATGGATATGAAAGGAGAATAGTATTTATGTAGGCTGTGGTGTTTGATTGATTTAATTGGTAAAAAGGAGCCCGAAGTGTGTAAAGACAATGTCCTCCACACCGTTACAGCACCTGATCCACTGATACAAGGAGGAGTCATGTTTTCATTTGTTTACATCAAATTCTGACATCATCATCCAGATGTTGCAGCACAAATTGAGACACATCAGGTGGATGATCATTTTTCCAACCATTTATCTTCCGATGGTTGGCGATCCCATGTAAATTGCAGCCTCAGCTCCCTGTTCTGATAGGAAACAACCACACCGGGGACTGTTTCTAACAGCACATCTGCTCTAAGGGCTGACATGTTGTACATTCAGAGCTACCAAGTAACCCTTTCCATCAGTGTGAAACAGTTTTCCACTGACCTCTGACATCATGGTGTGTGGGGATGTGTACATTAATGCATAGAAGAAACTTGTAAATAAATAATCTGCATTTGAATCCTGACAGACACTAACAAATGTTGTTTGTAGACCACTTACAGAAAACATGAGGGCAAAGGAAACTGCACGTGTTGAGCTCATCAGCTGAACTAGCTGTGGCTTAAAGAAGCTTCCTGCAGTGATGCTGTTAGTTTGTGCAGCGCTTACAAACATCGGAACCAATCAAATCAGACGTCCCTTTAGGGGACTTGTCTCTTTACAGAGTACAGTTATATTGGTTTCAAGCGAGCGTGTGTTCGACTGTAAGTGTGAGGTACACCACACTGCTGCCATCTGGTGGCAGGAGCAGAAACGCCAGGACAACATTAATACTTAATGCACAGTATAGAGTTTTATTGTTTATATTAAATCAGAAAGATAAGCACTATAACGTATGATACAAACCAATAAAATTTTATATCTTAGGGAAAAACAAAAACTCAAATGACATTACAAAAAAAATAGTAACACTAGTGGACAAAAAAACATTCTTTAAATAACAGAACTGTACATTTTCATACGCAACTAAAAAACAAAAAACAAAAAAACAGAAAAAAGTAAGACACCAAAAAGAAACAAATTAAATAGTGATGGAAAAGAACCACAGGCAGTCAGTACCAAACAGAGCTAAAGCTAAAGTCAGCTGACGCAGGAGGAAGGACGTAAGGCAGCAGGAAACAGGCTAGGACGCGGGGAGGATCAGAGCGAAGAGAGGAGAAACTGCTGTGTGGTTCCTTCACTCACCGTCTTTACAGAGTTAACAAGAGAGAGCAAGTAGCTGAATATAAACTCTTTAGAAAACAACCTCAGTGTAACCCCAGCACCCCCCCTTCATTTTCATTTTGACAAATATAATGACACTGAATCTCTTTGACACACAGACAGAAGCCACAGTCCACACAGTGCAGGACACCTCCAGGTTCCTTTGCATCAATCACTGTAAACTCTCACGAGAGTCGGCACGCACCGTGGACGCCGGACGGATGTAATATCGCAATTTGTAGGAAACTCGAGCCCGCCCATCGACTCAACCGGCGAGCCTTGTTACACTGCATAAAGTCCAAGTTGCACCTGTTCTACAGGTTTCTGAAACTCTTTGAAAAGTTGCATAGGTAAACGAGCAGGCAGCAAACGACAGCCTTCGATTTGACTACAACAAACACTAGAGGGCACCGAATGACTTTGATTCATTACATAATCGTCTGCAAATCTGAAAAACTTTTCACCCAGGAAACAAAAACTCATCTCGCATCAAAATTAAACTCGTGTTGCTTTTCTGCAACAACTGCATGTGTGCTATAGAAAGTCTTCAGTGATGGCTTCATTCTGTTTCTTTGGGTTTGCAGGTTTAAACAAAGAATCTACACAATGAGAATCAATTAGTGCAAAAGAGGTTAAATGCAACGTTACACCATGTCCGGAGTCCACGTGATCGAGAGCCCCCTGAACGACTCAGCAGCTTCAGCCACAGAGTGCTGGTGGAGGGAGGGGAGCTATGTACTGCTACAGAAGACAAACACGTAATTAACCCAGTAGCACAGCGCATGCCCCGCCCCCTTTTTTCTTGTCTTTTTTTAAAAAAAGCGCCATTACAAGTCGGTACAAAATGTAAAATAAAATCATATGCAGTGAACGTACACATGAGCAAAAATGTGTCAGGTTCCTTTGAAGCGGATTCGGCCCAGAGCTGTGCGAGCTGTGCCAGACAGAAGTGCCAGGCCGCTCACATGTGACGCAGGAAAGATCCATCAAAAATGCAAATAAACAAAACGTCTCAGAATCGGACTTCTCCGATAGAAAATTCACAAATCTAAACTTTTTAGTAGCAATATGAAAATGTCCTCTTTGTAAACAGTTTGCCCTTTTTGTCGAGTGGGTAAATACATTCTAGTCACACTGATGCTGAGGCTTGTATACGAGTGTGTAAGCGTGTATTCACAAATCTATGGCAAACATCTCAAAATCATCTGACGCTCAAATCCCTGTGAGCTGCACTTCTGTTGATCAAGCAGCCACGGCTGACTTCACTGCAGAACAAAGTCGTGCAGGTGTTTGACTTCATCACAGCTCCACTCGTACGTTTGAAGAAACGTAAATTGCGTGCTGCCGTTCGCGTCGCCTTTTGGAGCAGCGGCGGGGTTGCTATGGTGCGTAACCATGGTGATTGGCGCAGAGTGGGGTCGGGGTAGGGTGTTGTGAGCTGGTGATGAGTGAAAGGACGGGAGCACTCGAGCTCCTGTCGGACGTCCTCGAGGTTTTGAGTGTGGAGACGGGAGGGGCTGTGTGTGTGTGTGTGAGTGTGTGTGTTAGGGCGGGGGGGCTCAAGCGTGCATGAGGGGAACGTTGCTCAGAGCAGGCATAAACAGTGTCTGTTCACAAGTCTCCTTCTTCCGAAGTGGGCATGACCATGTGGGCGTGTTTCACATTTCATGAATCTTAGTGGCAGTGGATGCATGCACAGTGGCCCTACATGGATTGTTTGCATGCAGATTCAGATTTGTACACTATACACTGCAAATCTGTGTGTGTGTGTGAGTGTGTTTCTTTAGACATGTGGTGCTCTTCACATTCAGAGTCTGTCACTGCGGAAAGTATCCTCCACAGACGGGTCCGGCAGCACCATGTCGGGATCACTGAGCATGCTCAGTCCGTCCAGGCTGAGGGGCTCGATGCGCAGCTCGTCCTCCAACGGGAAGCCTACCTCTGAGTCAAAACATTCGGGCACCGTGGAGAGCGCACTGCTGATGTCCTTGGACAGACTGGGGTTGGAGTCATCTGAGAGAGAGAAGCAGATAACGCCCAATGATCTCTTTGCTTCTTAGACCAAAAAGAAATTTTAAAAAAAGCACAAGAGCAGCACAGGTAAAAGTCACGTACATTAAAGTGAGTTCATCTCCCTTCAGTGAGAAACGTCAGCATGGCGCTCTCCTATTCTTTGCTTTCAATGAACACTGAAAATTCGAGGTCGCAGCTGCGTGACATTTACTAATGTCACTGCAGTTCAGCACAATCACTGCAGCTGTCTGAGGCTGCGCTGCATTAGCTCAACATCCACCAGCTCTCTGCAACACGGCAAACATCATAATACACAACATCCTGTGAAACAGGTGATTTCTAACACCCATAACTGCACAGGCCAGTGGCTCATGTTAGCAAGCCAGAGACAGGTTAACAGATGGGAGGGGCTCCGTGATCCACCGAAAGCAGTAAAGACAGATGGAAAACGGGAGGTGCAGTAAAACAACTTGTGACCAGCAGAGGAGCTCTCAGCTGGACCGTCCTGACAGACGAAGCTAGCTCTGCTAACGTGAATGAGCCAGATGTTGACTTTGTTTGAAAACAGTAGCACCAAAATGTGGCACCGCATCCAATCGAACAGCAGGCAGCCTGGTGAGGACTCCCTGTGCCAAACTCACTGACTGCTGTTAACTCAAACTAACAGCAACAGCAACAAAAGTAAGACTAATAACAATGTGACATCATAGCAAACAGTAAGGGTGACAAAAACAGGGCTGTGTAACTGGCTCAGATTCCTGCACCAGGATATCCAAACAGTCCAGCGTGTCAGGAAAACACTGACTGTTCGGTTTGTTTTACATACTCGCATGTTTATTTTTTTAATCCAGACATGACAGCGGCTCTCTCCCCGTCAGACTCACCAGTCAGTATGATGTTGGGCAGTCCTCCGCTGCAGTTTGAGTACAACATATTGGACCTCATGTGCATCTGGTCCTGCAGGCTGCTGTGGCTGCCACCCATCCCTGACTGAGCAGCCTGCGAGTAATAGAGGGAGGCGGACGACGGATCGAAGCAAGACCCCCCTGCTGTGGAGCTCATTGTGTTTTCCAACAGACCGAACTGATCCAACTAGCAGGCAGAAGGTGGAGAGAAAAACAGAAAGAATCAAGGAGCTGAGATGGTGTCACATTCACCCTGGCAGACTGTACCATGTAGCACGTTTACTCAGCACAAGAAAAACGTCACATCCTCCTAATCTGTCCTGTCAACACTGCACTCACTTTACTGTTGGTTTGATCTTTGTTTGAGGTTTCACACATACAGTCTGCAGGATTTTGTTTAGGAAAAATGTTCCCAGAAGTTATTTCAATCTTTTAACAATTACAGACACTGGAATCTGTGTGTCAATAACCAAACACTCGAGGTTCTCATAGCACATCTGCAGGTTTAACAGTGGTCACCTGATAGGGGACCATCTTGTTCTGGCGATTACAGAACTGCGGCTCCATGAACGGGTCGCTGAAGAGAGCTGCCAAATTGTTGGGCTATCAGGGAGAAAACATTACAATGAGAAGGAAATCAGTTCATTTCATTCGTGATGACGTGTGCTGCCAAAACATATCGGACTTTATTATTATTACATATAATGTTGCTTCAGTCACTTTAACCGTAACCACAGGAAAGGGCAAAAAGCTAAAACAGAATGAAACTAAAGGAGGCTTTGTGTGTCTGCTTCTGAACACATCTGCATAAAAATGATCGCATATGAAGTGCTGACTGACAAATCCAACTACAGCCTCAGTGTTGCACTGGCTTGTTTGTTGTTCAGACTCCATAATTAGATATAAAGGCTCAGCCTTGTCTGTTACAGTTCAAATGCTGAAGCAAAAATGTATGAAAATCAATAATACGCTCCAAACACTGTTGTTTAGTGACATGACTGTGTGTCCCCGTGTGTGCATGCTAACCATTCTGCACACACACAGACACACACAGACAGACAAAGACGCTCTTCACTCACTTGGCTCGTGTTGAAGTCTAGTGGAATGCTCTGAAGCGGAGAGACGGGCTGCTGCTGCTGCTGCTGCTGGCGTTGGCGGCCCTGGTCCACTACATGCTGGGGTTGTTGGTAGAGCGGATAGGGCGGCGGAGGCTCCCTTGGCATATTGCTGGTATCCAAAGCAACTCCCTATCCACAACAGAGAAACCCAGCAGGAGTCACTAAAGTCCAATAAAGACCTGAAGCTCATTCAGTCTGACTGTAGTGTCATTACTTCTTTACTCTGAACAATGACACCAGCGTGTTTTCTGCGATGTAAATGAGTAACTTGGAGGAAATGCTTTGCTTTGTTATGCGTACGTTGAATTTTGGATCCTTCTTTGTGACAGCAGTCGTTCACACAGTGAAATGACTCCTTTTTCTGGTGTTTCCCTCTCGTCAGGGGAAACCTGTGTGTGAGGTGAGTGTACCTGCGTGATGGGGGACAACGAGGGCGACATGGTCGGAGACAGCTGCTTGGCCAGACCCCTGCGCTGCTCGGCCCCAGGAGACAGGGTGAGGGGGCTGATGGGAGCTGGCCTTCGCCGGGGGGAGTTGCTGGACAGGCGCAGGGATGAGTTGATGGAGGGATTGCTGAGCGAAGACTGCAGCTGACAGTTGTTGAGGGAAGCCTGGATTGAAGGATTGCTCAAAGAGGAGGAGAGACCTGCAGGGAGAGAAAACACAGCAACACAGGGACTCAATCACACGAGCTTCAGACCCAGCACGGTGTAAACGAGGAGAGTATGTGGTACTGCTGATGTACTTTTTTCCAGAATACTCTCCAGGCCCCGACTCACAACACTAGACTTTATTGTGTGACTGGGAAGGGAGAGAAAGATGGCGAGCAGAGGAAAGGAAAATGAGAGGACAGAGGGAAACTGAGGGGAAAGAAAAGGGCTGTTTGTAGCGAACCGAAAGAGGGTCAAAGTTTCTCTGTCACTTTGGTGTTCGGCCAAGCTGAACTGTATCCGACGTGGGAGCCCAAACACACACGCGCACACGCAACATACACAGACATTTATGGGCGTGACCAGGCAGCAGAGTTCACAGTGGGAGCTCTGAGACAGAGAGAGCCTTTAATGAGTTACTAACAACGTATGGCTGGCAGAGACATGGAGCTGGAGCTCACTCAAAGTGCCGGAGCTCGGCTTCCTAAGTTAAAGGGACAGTTCGAGCCCCAAATTCATGTATTTTTCCCATCAGCACTGTTATTCACCTGTCCAGACTGTTTCAGCATAAAGTCCTAAAAGTCAAAGAAAAATCTATCAAAAGCACGTGTTACTCCAAGTATGCCACAACTAAATGTTGCAAGGACAAGTGGAAGCAGCAGTGCTGTGTTAAACTGAGCTCCCACAGAATCACTGCTGTGATGTGTTTTATGAATAATTCAGGCAGACTCACATCTTTGGTCTTGGATCGGTCACAGCTCAATATTATTGGAACGTCCCAGACATGTTTGAGGTGTGCGGGCCAGAGATTGTCCGCGGTGATGTCATGTGATGAAAGGGGGGGGGCACTTTGAGTTTGCGCTATCAGGCAAGAGGAGCAACAGAAGGGGAGGCAGGCACCCAGGTATCTGTGAGGTTTCCCCTGGTGTGTGTGTCCTGTGTTTGTGTGTAAACAAGTATTTGTTTGTAATTTACTCATTTCCACGTGGTCAAAATGAGTCTTTATCACATGTGGACGGTTGATTCAGCACCATGGCTACGACGGGTGCAAGAGAGCCACGGCTGCTCCACAGTGACCACAACTGCACAAACAGCTGCTAATTTGTGATTGTTGGGGTTTTTTTTTTACAGAAATAAAGCTTTGTATTTTTTTAAATAAACTCCCATAATGACTTGCATATTAAAAAAAACTTTTTTTTTTTTCTTTTTTTGTGGAGTGACGGTAACGGTGTTCTGGGAATCCATCCTACCTGAAAAAACATCCTACCCAATGTTTCTGCGCAGAAGCGGCGCATGCGCACAACACCAACGCTGAATTAACTTCTTTTTCTCTCACCCATCCGGAATACTTCTTAAGGTTATGGTTAGGGTTATGGGTAGGGGTAGGGTTAGGTTTAGTCGCAAGTCACCGTCAAATTATAACACGGGTAGGACATTTTGTCAGAGTAGGATGGTTTCTCAGAACAGGCAGCGAGACAGAGCGAGCGAGTGAGAGACAGAGAGTTTTTAGATGTGGGAGATTTGTGACGTTAAGTGTGGAGTGTTTACTTAGTGTGTTGTCTTGTGTAGTTGTTCTGTTGTGTAGTCGTTTTGTTTTGTGTGTCAGTGAGGGCACTAATGAATGTCACAAAGGCACATTTGCAATGTAAACACTGTCACTAAGTAGAAAACCAGCGGAGTGATACACCTCCTGTCGTCAGGCCTGCAGGTTCATCCCTGTGCTGTTCTGTCTTTTGGTGGACAAACTGTTTGGTTTTTTTTTACTGACACACATCATTTGTGGGGCATCTTATTGTGACACCTGATTGTTCTCTCACTTTAGTTTTAGTAATACTTTTAAATGGTTGTAGAAAATGAAAAACCAGCAGGTGTATTGGCTGCATTTTTAGATAAATAGTTGTATATGTTTACAAAATGTACAATTTATATTTACCCAGCATCTCTGTGTTTTTTTACAGTAAAAAATACTACTAAGATTTTAAGTTCTTTGTGTGATTTCAGATCAGTAATAGAACTATTAATAGTAATAGTAATACTAATGCAGTATGTCAGTGAAAAAACAACAACATGCTGTTGAGCTGAAAGAATGAAACCAAACCAGGCAAAGGGAAAAAATAAAATGAAACAATTTGAGGGTGAAATACAAACGTAAACTCAAAAGGAGTCAAAAATGGCCGATTGTATTTCAGACCTCAGAGGGTTAATCCAACAAATCATGAAAAATTAGGTTTAAATTTTTGTTCATGACAGTGCAGATTTCTGACATTTTGTGTAATTTAACATGTAACAATGTGATTGTTTTCTGACAAAAAACAGTGTGAAACTTAAGATCGACTTGTGTTTGTAAATGAACCGCCCCATGTTGTGTAGCTTTCTGGATTTTATACTTATTGGGCTGCATATTTATTTATTATACAGGCTATACGGTACATAACATCAAAACTCACATGTTTTATGTAACTAAAGTGTGTAATTATGTGGGCTACAGACAATAATTAAGTTGTAGACTATATTTATATGAAAAACATGTATTCTTACTGCATTTGAATCATTTTACCCATATGTAACCACCTCCATATGTGTTTGGGGAAAAAAAAAGGCTTTGATTTTGCCACCCCATTTGATTTCTTTGTCACCCTCATGCCACCCTAAGAAAATTTCTCTAGATCTGCCCCTGCACACACACACACATACACACACACACACACACACACACACACACGCACACACACAACCTTGTGAGTTGCCGATGCCCAGGTGCATCATTGCAGCTGGCAGGTTTCCGGTGCTGCTGCCCCCGCTGATGTTGGGGTACCCGAGGTTGTCGTCAGGGTCCAGCGGCGTGGAGAGCGGGGAGGGAAACTGCAGGTTGCTGAGGTCTGGCAGGGAGCCCCCGGTACTCAACGAGCCCTGGTAGTGGGACAGCCCGGGGTTCTGCTCTGGAGACGGGAATATGCTGTAGGAAAGGCAGACAGAACACTGATTCAACACCGCGCCGCTGACCACAAACCATTCGGATTAAAGTAACGAACGCGACTAATTGAAAAGCACTCTCTTCTGTTCCCCACCTACTCTCTGCTTCTTCAATTATTTCCAAATAATAGCATATGGGCAGCAACTGTGCCTCGTCTGTCCCCAGACTATAAAGCAAATGCTCGCCTCCATAAACAGAGCAGCTCGGCACCTGGTACTCAGTGTTCTGCCTTTCTTATTTCCATGTTCAACTGGGGCAAGTCTATGAATGCTCTGCAGAAGCTGTTACTGCATTCTGTATCATGAAAAGAGAAGCTATAGGTCAGAGCTGTCTCACACGGTACCACAAGGCTGCTGCTAATACATTCCTGGCAAAAATGGAGATTCACGACACCGGAGGTCGTTCGTGGTGGAAGGAAAATAGTGTCAACAAAACACGGTTAAACAATGCCAATGGCATGTGATTGTCGTAACAACACTCTTCCTCTTACTTCTAAAGGTTAAAGGTGTAAAGGACGTCCTGTTTGAAGCAGTGGGAATGCGTGGCATTTCATTTCTAGCATTCCTTTGTTTCCTTAGATCAGCTGCAGTTGTTACTGCCCATGGAAAACACCCACAGCAGGTCAGTTATGACCACAGGGAAACAGCAGAAAACACACACAGTGACCCTGCTCAGACTCACTTGATTCCAGGCACTTCACAGGATTTAGGCCTTGAGGCCAGAGACTGGACCTGAAACAGAAACAGGAAAACTATGATACACGCAAAACATAACTGTGACATAAAGCAACGAAAACCCTGAACATGCATTTACACTTCTTGAAACAACAATTCTGCATTTTGATTTTATGCTAAAATTATTTCAAGGTTGCATCAAAGACAACCTAGTGTGCTAAAAAAAGGCAACGCAACAGCAGCCAGTGACTGCAGTCAGGGCTAGGCCACGCGGTGCGTTTGACTGAGCATGAAAGATCAGCAATTAGGCAACATTTAAAATGTTAACAACATGGAGATGTTGGAGCCTCCCGTTCATGTCAGAGCATGTTCACAGCATTTACAGCTTCAATTAGAGGTTGAAACAGAACTGCCATGAGAGAGAGGAAGAGGAGAAAAAGTCCTGCAGCGGTGTCAAGATGTGCTGAACTGTGGCTTCTTTACTTCCCAGCCACTCTGTGGGCCGTGCACCACCAAAGGGAGCATCAAACCATTTATAGGCTGCACTTGACGAGCAGCGATGAAGAACTTTGTTTAGAAACTGCATCTTGGAAATGATGAACACTTAAACACGCATCCATGTGCACAAGTTAAAAACACGAACACTACCGCCAGGCAGCAGAAAAAGCTCACCATTATTTCACTTTTCTACTACCGCTTATTGCTCGTGCACATGTTGCTATTCCAGAGAAATGATTTCAACAAACACTTAGAGAATAAAAGCAGTAAAATAAGGATCGCTCAGGCATCAAAACCAGAGCATCTGTGCCGAGAGCGGCTCTTTGCATCAGCACAGCGTATTCATCCAATAATGAGCAGAAATCCCCCTGAATACCAAGAATTGAGCAAAAAGAATGGGGACATTAATCACTGAGCAATGGGTGGTCATAACATTTGAGAATGCTGTGATCAGACAGACAGTGTTCTGACTGAAGGTCCACGTTTAAAACACACACAGTGTGCAAAAGTAAATGTCACGCATGCAACTGTGTTATGTGCAAATGTGCAGCTGGTGACTCGAGGGGTTAGAAAGACCACCATACTCTCTGTGTATTTAAATCATTTCTTGTTCCTTTGTGAATTTCAACATTCCCGATTCCGTATATTTGCCTCTCACATTTCTGGCTGCTAACGATCAGACAGGAAGGACTGGTATGACCTGCAGTCTCTCCTGAGCCACGGCAGGAATCCACGGTGTCACGATCACCTACGCTGCCACAGACAAATGCTGTTGGTCCCATTTTCAAGTTTGTTTTTATCAGCATAGAAAGAATGCAACCAGACGTGCAGGGATGAAGCCAGCCTGTGGTCAGTGATGTAAAAAGAGAGCAAACTTCTCACCTTCTTGGCCTGCCACAGCTGCTTGGGTAGCGGCTTACTGACACCTATGAGGTTCTCCTCGTTAGGGATGGTGGGGAAGGAGAAGACTGCAGAGAGAAAGGCGCACGTTCATTCACACATGTTTCCTAATGTCAAGTATAATATGGTGCAATGTGGTGCAACTCACCGTCTCCTGAGCCGTCCACCTCGGCCTCATTTACACTCGCTGCACACCAGCCTCCATCAGAAGCAAACAAACAGGAAGCAGAGTGCGAGTGGCGTGATCGACGAAGAAAGACACAGAAAACAAAGGCGGAGGAACGTTAGAGGATATTCTATATTAACCAGCTGTTTGAATAATCCCAGCACGCCTGATGCTCTCATTAGCCTCTCTGACAGTAACAGGCCCTCTGGCATTCTGCAATTACTGTGCAGTTTCAACAACAACAGCTGGGCATCTGGCATCGTGTTATTAATCAGAGAGGGCGAAGAAAAGTTGGGAGACGACTGTTGTTTTCTCATGCCTCAAAGATGCTTTCTACTCCTCCAGACTTAACAGCAGATCCACATGCCTGTGTCTCGTCCACCCAGTGTTTCTCTTTTCTCTGCCCAAGTCGTCGTGTGGGCAACACCACTTCCTGTGAAACACTTCTGTTGCTTATTAGGAAAATAGTTTTTGTTTCTCTCGTTTTCTCCTTCAGAGCTCATCATGCATCAAACTTGAGTTTAGGTCATTTTTTTTACGACTGCTATTATAGAAGTTTAAGGGCTGAAAATCTGGAATTCATGTCAATGCTACTTTGGCACAGACACTTCCCGAATTGAAGCCGGCTCGCCCCGGCAGGCTTATGTCCCCCACTACACCAGAGCAACTGCTCATTCAGAGCTCAAGCATCACAATCAAGAGCCCAAGGCACTGACTTTGCCTCCAAACTGCACCAGCTTCCAATGGGACGCACTGGTCTAATACATGGAGGCAGCATCTGAAATCCACAGAACACAAAGGCTCCACAAACCTGTGACCACAGGTTAGAAGTGCTCAATCATCCAGGTAAGTAAATCCCTAAAGGTTGATTCTGTTCATCTGGACATAGTGGGAGTGGGAGAAGTGTTCGTCACTCATCTTTCAACGTCTTATAATGCTGTGGTTGCAGCCCAGCTCTCTGTGAATGGTACTCATGGACGTTGATCGGTGGTTGTTGATCAATGGCCATGATAATCTGCATATTAATGATCAAGGAACTGACCTCCATCGTTCCCTCAGTGGTGCTACTTTCAGTCATTGTGCAAATGTAGTGATTATCACATTGGGGAAACATGCAGTCAACTGAGACTGAAGAAGTCACCTGATGATGATGACGAAACGTTTCTCCCACTGAAAACGTCCAGAATCAACCTTTGGAACAAGTCAGAAGTGTTTTGGTTTCATTGGATTTAGACCATATCAGTGCATGTAGTGTGAAGCATAAATCCAATAAAACCTTTAAAGTATAATTGTAATTTGCTTTGAGGACAGATGTTTTCAAAGACTTTTCAGGATCTCCACAGCCCGACTCCTTCCATGCTCTCATTCTCTCTGAGGCTCATTCAAATTGAGAGACAGCATTCAGATGGAGCAATGAGACAAGACAAGCGTCTGGCATCGCTACATTTCCCCTTTAAAGGTTGTCGAGTCCCCGTAGCTCAATGCTGCAACTAGGACGGAAACGGGACAACTGGCATGGAAAATGGTTGGGCTGGTGTCCCTGGCTCGGATCAGGCCGTGCAATGCTCTCAGTATGGGTGTTGTAAATGCTCAGGATTAAGAAAAAACACTAGTGTCTACTGCCACAGCATAGCAGCAATCAGAGCCCTGTCAGCTGCACAGACTGCTCCTTTTCTACTGACAACAACAGAAACGAAATCTCACGATTAGAGACTGCAGCTGAACTGATCTGTCCAAAGTGTTTCCACCTATTCCTCCAGTGTGACTCATAGCTGTAATTTCTAGTTAGATGCTTCTTTAATCAGCCAGGGCTTAACACCACTCTAAGTCCGCCGAAGCCTTGAGAGGTGTCAACGAGGCCCTGGAGCCTCACAGCTCTGTGCGCTCGTGCAGGAGGCCGTGACACCAGGCTGCTCCATCTCAAGGCCTCTTTCAGAGGAAACGACACAGAGCCTGTGGGTCATGTGCAACATGTATTTTACATTTACAACAGGCTGTGAGCGCAGACTGCACTGTGCATAGTTCCCCACAGACTTCTTAGTTCATGTTGGAGAAACAGAATTAGCTCTTTGCAGATACAGTTAATGATTTATCAGTTTGACATAAATGCACCGAATAAAGTTTAACTACTTAAACGATTGTCAACGGACATTATCATAATTACACATTCATTTATAGACATAAATCCTTCAGTGGTTTGAGCCTCTTAACAATTCCAATGATGGGAGACTAAAGAAACCTTATGGATTCTGACTGATGGAGTCTCAAGCTGCAGCTCCTCTAATGGCCAAATGAGGCTTTAATGTTAAGGTTTCATTTTAAAATACCTCTTTTTTTTTCATTATTAAAAAAAAAAAATACAATTACCGCTTAGTTATTTTGGTCTTCTTGGGTAATTTCTCCCTTCATAGCACACCTGTTTGGATTTTGTTTAAGTACGGGGTGTGTGCTGTGTGCTGACAGCTGTAGTCCCATAGCTGCATGCTGGGCCTCACCTCCATTAACTGGAGTCGCTGAACTGGACCTCTGGGGTGCCGTTTGTGCATTTTGGAGCACGTTAACAGACGAGCAAATGTTACAGCTGAGATGCAGCACAGACCATCCAAGAAGTCTGTGCTTCAGGTTTGGTGCGTAAGGCTGTAATATTTTACTCAGTGTGCTGTGTGTCCACTTCATGGATGCAGTTTGCTAACAACAGTTGGTAACTCAGTACTCCACCCACTGATCAACAGCCAATATGCTATAAACACAAAAACTAATGGGTCACAGTGGCTACGTCCATCTAGGATCCACGGGTAGCCACTCCCATCAGTGCATGCGAGCTGGAACTAACATACAGGCAAAAGCAACCCTGTGTGCATAAATGAAGCTCTTTCTCGGGTTAGATCTTGAGGCAATATCCTGTTTGAATGTGTTGTCTAAACAGAAGGAGTAGGAATCCACTGCAGGAGCACTTCTGTTCCACACTTCATCAGCACTGAGATAACAAAGAAGCACAAAGTGAAGGACTAACGAGTGCAGAGAGGAGGACGATCAGCTCTTTGACTCTGAGTCGACTCTCTCTCTTTGGCTCAGCTACAGACGTATAAACAGACTGTTTTAAACCACAAAGGGCTGATGGTGAGTTGTGTAACTGAGCCTAGAGTGGCTTACTGGCCTGAAATGCAGCTGGTTGGACTGTGTTCTCTGTTAATAAATGACCAGGGGAACAGAAACACAAACATCATAAACTAGCATGATTACAATGAAATGAGCCCAGTATAGGAGCGGTCTGCTTACTCTATATGACTAAAACACATCAGCTCTGTATTGCAGTGATCCAGCTTTCTACTCTGAAGTGTAACACATTGGCTAAGTTTTTGAGGCTAAATCCACGAGTGGGTTGTAATTAGTCTCGCTGGACTGTTTCCTGGCCTGTTGGTGGAGCGTTTCACACTGTTATTCCTCAGATTCTTTCATGTGATGGTTCCTGTTAGATTTAGGACCTGATTAAGTGGCTCAGGGCAAAATAAAAACCTCTGTTGGCACCAAAAAGCAGGCACACAAACAGGTTAGCGATGGAACCTGCTGATTAATTCAGCTTGGACTTTCTGACTTGCTCAGATTTGCAGGAGGACGAGGTCACTGCTGCTGTTTGTGGCATCATTTAGCCCCGTGTCTGTCATTGCAGCAATCATTGTTAGAACAAGCACAAGGCTGTAAGATCCATTCCTTCAGTCTTTAACGACTGCTCCCTCTGAACCAAGCCCTGCATATTTCTGCTCCTCAGCACTGCTGTTTTAATGCATCCGAGCTGATTTGAAAGGTCAGAGAGAGGGGACGCATATAGGCAACAGTGTATACTTCTCAAGTCATTTAAACACAGTCGGTCAGAATCTGACTAATGCTCTGTGTTTTTCTACACATCCGACAGGTCAGCTGTTAAAGACAGATTCCAGGTTTACATCCCGCCCTCTGGTTGGGAATATAAAGCAGCCTCACTCTGGATGAATCCTGCACTCCATCTCAGCTGTCGGGATTTGGAGAACAGCATTTCTCAGTGGCTGACAGAAGATTTTACCCAAAAACACAGCGATTCTCCTTCTGCCCCCTCTCCTCGGTCGTTAGTTTTGTCAACCTGTTATGCACAGCTCGTGGTAGCTCGTGTTGCTCATTACTGAAATGACTCGGTCACGTCTTTTCTCATAAATTGGTGATTTACTCTTAGATCACCTGCAAAACCTTCCACTTCCTGTGGCACTTTTCAGCTGTTGTGGGATTATGCTAATCCGGCCTGTTTAGCAGCACTGTGTTAGACGTTAATTCACAAATTCTGCTTGAACTAAAATTAGCTGGTGGGGCAGACCGTGGCTTCAAATGAGCCTGAGTATGTGTTTTAAGACACAAAGCTGGGAAGTTTAAAGATGTTCAAACAGAGAGTTTAACAAATGTATTAGTCCAGGTTTACACCACAGGTACCGTAACATAACAGTACTGCTAATCAACAAAACCATTTTTATGTTTGTGTCATGGTTAATCCATCTGCATGTGCAAGTTCTTTAATCGAAATGATATTTTAATACTAGAATATAATGTTGTTAAACATGTGTATTGAGTTAAGGAAATTATTTTGTTTTAAACATATTTTCCAAAAGTGTGTTTTCCTATTTTTACAACAGACCGTCTCATAAATTTGTTAAGCACTGTACTTCCATATCACACCTGTGCAACCAAATGCAACACCATCTTGTTTGCTTGTAGCTTAAAGTGAATCGGGTGACTCACTCTGCACAGAAGTTACAAACTCACGGTGAAGCACAGACGCACAAAACCCACGGAGTGAAGAGGAGACATTTTCTGGTTTGTTTGCGTCTCTCTTCAGGCAAACTGAGGCCTGATGATGTCAGGTTCTTTGATGGCCAATAAGAGCAAAGTAGCTGCTGTGAACATAGGTAATATTTACAGGAATAAGACTACTTTAAACTCCAAATGTCTTTTTAATTTTGCGACTTAAAGGCATGTCTTAATGATGGAGATGAATTGCAGGTCTTCTTAAGTCAAATTCTAACTTACAACACTAAACACTGTCAAAAGGGACGCATAGAAAGTGCTCTCTGAATGAGTGTGCGTATGATACTCTCACCATTGCGCTGTGGGGGTCCTCTACCCATCTGCTGGTGCATGCCAAATGGGTCCTGAGGGTTTGGGTTCATAGCACTTGTATGAAGAGCAGAGTCTGAGTTGGTTCTGTGTAGGAGGAAGAGGAGGAGGAAGAAATTATGGTGTGTATTCCAGCACCCTGGACAGAGGCAGAAGGTTTCTGAGGGCTGTAAGGTCAGTGAATCATTCCTGCTCTGGCTGCACATGGGCCACATTCATCTGCAGGCTCCCGCTGACCTTACACATAAACACCCTCACAGCACTCAGCTCAATCTTTAGCAGGACATCGTAACATAATCACCTTAAACCCTGAACGAGACACAGGGAACTCCATGCAATGGTTAAGATTAATATGAATGTTATAACAATCCAATTTCATCTGATTATTTGATTTGAAGCTGCGCTTTTCTTGGCGGTAGATGCCCAATCCAACATTTCACACACATATGTTCACCTTTCACTTGAAGCAATCTCTGAACATACACACACGAGCCAGCCCACGCACAGCATCTTCGTCTTGCAGCGCTTCAGCTGAGAGCTTTCTTTAGTGCGCTCCATTAAGCCTAAATAGCTGCTTTTGTGCATCACAATGTAGAAAAGTGTTGTAATCACACTTATACTGTGAATGTGTGTGTGAATGGGTGGGTGACTGGATGTGTAGAGCGCTTTGGGGTCCTTGGGGACTAGTAAAGCGTTATACAAATACAGGCCATTTACCATTTATACTTGATCCAGTTTAAGCTTTTAAAGCTGCCAGATTTTATTCCAAGTCTGCTTTGTACCATCCATTACTGTAGGCTGAGGCAGGAGAGTACGTTTGATTATTGAGCACATCGAAATGAAGCTAATGCATCTACACACTTTGGCTGTAAATATAAATCTGTGCTGTGGTTTGAAATAAAATAACAGAGACACATCAAAATGACCATTTTCTTCACTGTGCCAATTATAATGATGACTAGGGCTGGGCGATACATCGAGTTTTTCAATACATCGATATATTTTTATACGAGATAAGAGATGTGACAATATCGTTTATATCGATAGCGTCTATGTAACGTTATAATTATAAGTTTGCTTCTTGTCCACTTTTGTCTCTACGCTGCGTTACTCCGACTCCCCCATCGCTTCACCTGCAGGCAACGACTAGATGGACACGGCAGCTATCAAAGAGGAGCTGGTCGGTAAAAACAAAACATTTGGAAATTACTACTTTAGTCCTGGCAGCGTTAATCTCATTAAAATGACGTTAACGTGGCAAATCTCCATTAACGAGTTACCGCGGATCGCCCCGTGCGTGGGGCTGCACGGCGTCAATGCCTTAACGCGCTAACGCCATGGAGCCCCACGCACGGGGGCTGCATGCCCTAAAGTCCTTTAATTTTCTCAAAAATTGACAGCACGCCTTATGTATGAATTCTGGTTGTGCTCACTGATATCGAACCGATTTTCTGTGGTACATGGCGCTCAAAATTCTGTGAAAAATGATTTAGTACGACTTTGCTAAGCTACAAGGCCGCACCGCTTGATGGATTGTCGGAGCATTACGGCTATCGTAGGCAGGAGCCTCGCGGAGTGATAGTACTGTGCTTCAACGTAATATTACCGTAACGTGTGTGTATAAGGACCATAAATGGCAGCTGTTCAGAGACACGGTTACAAAGAGGATTTCAAACTCCAGGCTGTCAGTCACGCAGTAGAAGTTGGGAACAGAGCAGCTGTGAAATCTGTCTTTGTTATTATGCTCAGCATCTGTTAGTTTACATTTTGACTGCACAATTGTGAGCTTTTTGTTATGCACAAAAACAACATTGGTTTATTTTATTTATGGAGCATTATTATTAAATGCTGATAATTTATTTCTGAGTAATTTTTGCACGTACATCTGCGCTGTATGTTAATAAAAGTGTCTGTATGAGATCTGGGACACAGCTTTGACTAAGAGCTCTCTCTTTGTTCTTACTTTATGGCTTTAAGAAATATGGTGAGATATATATCGTATATCGCCATCCAGCTAAAGATCGAGATATGAATTTTGGGTCATATCGCCCAGTCCTAATGATCACTGACTTTATGGTAAATGGCCTGTATGTGTATAGCGCTTTACTAGTCCCTAAGGACCCCAAAGCGCTTTACACATCCAGTCATCCACCCATTCACACACACATTCACATTACACACAGTAATACATTCTAAGTTAGGAAATAGCCTTTAAACAACAGTTAAACAAGCACAGGGTGGAGACTCTGTGATCTGCCCCCATTCATAGCAAACAGGTGCATTTACAAACATTTTGATTGCAAATTTAGAAAAAAAAAAAATAAAACATTGAATTATCTTCAAAGCATTTAAAATTCAGACATGTCATTTTCATTTTCCCCCTGTTGTAGGAGATCCAGATCCAGACTTCTGCACTCAGTACTCATCAAATGTGGTCGTGTGTTCAGTCTTTAAGTCAGATTTAAACCCTTTCACAGCTGACGTTATTAGAGTTAACTGACTCATTGAAGCTGCCTTTTACTTACAAAATTAAAATAAAATCAAAGTATTGAGTAAGTGTCCTCATTTTTATACGTTAAAAAACAAACTTCAACGTCCTTGCTACTGTGATAATTGCAATTTATTTCCATATTTGGCGGTCAACTGCAGCAACCAAGTGTTCATTCATAGACTGAGAGTGTGTCACAGTCTGGACAACCATTTTTATTCACAAGGCAATCGCACAAATCTCATAATGGGAGGCAACCTGTCTCCAAACAATCGTGATCCAGCTTCAGCTGGTTACAGTTATTCTCAGACTGGTGAAGGTGTGCAAAAAAACTGCCATCTCATTTACAAATGCAGACGGATTGCCAACACGTCGTGATCAATCTGCCAAAAAACCCCAAAGAAAAACAAGTTGATTGACTGATTGATCCAATTTAATGTTGTTGTCATAGTAACAGAAACACCGTTTTCTGATAATCCGCTGGTGCAAACCTAAAAATGTGTATTTTAGACAAACTATTCTCCGTGGTGACGACCTGGAGGCTGATACTCAAAGTTGGTTATGGAAAAATATCATGCTGAATGAAGATGGGAACGCCACATTGGAGTTGGTATAAAATTGATCTGGTGCCATTTTACAAGTATATGTGCGCAGATATTTCATATATCCCATCCAGTCTGTACCTCGAGAGCTGCAACTCGGTGTTTCACAGAAGCCAACGGTCACAGCGAGGTAATACTTGTAGAAAGCACTCAAGCACTTTGCAATGTGTGCCATTTTATTCTTTTCTACATATTCCACTTGTGTGTTTTTAATCCTGTTCTCTTATAATAAGAAATCCAATCAGACAAACAGTAAAGAAGAATGGTGCTAAGGAAGCCGCTGCTCCCCGCAACAATCGAGTACAGTGCAGCTGTTGGTTTGTTATTGCTTTGGTCACATTGTGTTGGTCCAGAGCTGTGAAAGAGATTAAGATCAGACCACATTTTATGAGTAATCAATGCAGAACTCGCTTTAATTCCAACATGTTCTCAACCTTTTCCTGCAACTGCCGCCAACACAAACTGACTCCAGAAAAATCAGAGAACCCAAAGACAATACAACATTTCAGAGATGATGTAAAAAGGCTGAGAGTCAGAAAATGTGAGTAAGGGACCTTGATGTTAGACTGCAAAGAGTCCTAAAGCTGGTTAGTGAGTACCTAATGTTACAGACTGAAAACAGGAGTGGAAAGCTACAAAGAAATGAGTGATAAGACTCTGGAGCTGAGACTTGGGTCCTCTATTCCAGTGCTTCAAAGGAAGAAAGAAGAAGGGGATTATTGAGATGTTACAAATCAGGCAGAGATTTACAACAGATAGAAACCAGGACACGATGTAGACAAGACGGATTGCAAAAAGACAAAGAACAGAATTGTTTGCCACTGTAAGCGAGGGATAAGGCAGGCCGAGCGAAAGAGGGGAAAAAGACTGAGAAAGAGAGGGATGGGGTCAAGGGGTCACCTGTTGAGTTGTGATATTAATCTAAACCCCGGCCGTTTTTCCTCAGTCCATGGCTGCTGTTCCCTTCGAAGACAGACAGAGGAAAAGCATGACAGACACATTTAATGGGTAAAAGCAGAGACCCCTGGGTCCAGCCTTAAAGTTCTGCAAGAGGAGAAAATATCCCTGTAAAAAATGTGACATATTTGCATTGGCATACACATGGAAAGAAGAAAGACCTCGGAAAACACTCAAGACCCAGCACAATAGGCCTTTATTTCAGAGGAAAATGGAAAGAGGGGATAAATTCAAAACAGGCTGAAGACTGATGGGAAGGAAAAATGAAGACAAAGACAAGAAGCAAGCTAGGTTTATAAACCTCTCACACGTGCAACCAGCACTCTGAGGAAACGACGAGAAACAGAGTCGTCAAAGCCTGAAACGATGGAGTGGGAACGCTGACTGAGTGGATTTTGTCCTAAAGCGCTCATCAAAAAGGGTCCTGACTTCTACGTAAAAGGAAGTAGTAACAGTTTGTTTTTCTCCAACTGGCACAGCTACTTTTCTAAAAATACTCAACTGTGATGGAAAGAACTAAAAACTAAAAATAAATAAATAATAAACTAGACCACCCTCTCTCCAGTCATGCCGGCTGGGATGTTTGCGGAATGCTTTCTTAGCGTTATATAGTGGTGCAACGGATCACGGTTGATCCGTAATCCGAACCGATCCCACTCCACGGTTCGGCACGCACGTGATCCGAAGATTCGAAAAAGAAGAAAAATAAAAAAAAATATGTGTGTATGGTGGTCAGTCTGTCAAGCGGTAGTTATGGTCAGCGCTAGCGGTCCAAGTGGAGGAGCAGAGGAGTTTGCGGTATTTAAGCAGCCCCTTTGCTGCCCAGTCCGACCGGGCTAAAGCTATTACAGAAGCTATTGGGGTGTTTAGCTGCAGATGGAAGGCCGTATTCTCTTGTGCAAAACAAGGGGTTTAAACTGTGATGAACATGCTTGAGCCACGCTATGATATCCTGTTGCGCGTCCACTTCAGTGACAAGATCGCTCCAGGCATGTGTGAGCAGGAAAAGTTCAAAGTTATGGCTGAACTGTCCCAGGCATCTTCTGCTGCCCTAACTACAAATGGGTGGACCTCCAGGGCAACGGGAAGCTACGTGACCGTTATTATATCATTGTTATAGTCCAGGTGGGCGATCGTGGCTCAAGAGTTGGGAGTTCGCCTTGTAATCGGAAGGTTGCCGGTTCGAGCCCCGGCTTGGACAGTCTCGGTCGTTGTGTCCTTGGGCAAGACACTTCACCCGTTGCCTACTGGTGGTGGTCAGAGGGCCCGGTGGCGCCAGTGTCCGGCAGCCTCGCCTCTGTCAGTGCGCCCCAGGGTGGCTGTGGCTACAATGTAGCTGCCATCACCAGTGTGTGAATGTGTGTGTGAATGTGTGGATGACTGGATGTGTAAAGCGCTTTGGGGTCCTTAGGGACTAGTAAAGCGCTATATAAATACAGGCCATTTATATCACAGCAGAGTGGTAGATACAAGGCCCTGCCCTGCCCTATAGATTACATTAGATTAGATGAAACTTTATTTATCCCTCGGGTGGATTCCTCCAGGAAATTCTGCAACAGAAGTTGCAGAATGTGAGCAGAAATATACCATATTTACACATATATAAATACAGAGAATACAAAAGGGATAAATAGAATAAACAGGAATAAGAATACAAGGGAACGGCACATTTCAAGTATTGTGAGTCTATTACACCGTTGGATATTAACAAAAACTATTGCACAGTGAAAAGGCACTACAGCTTACTTGTTCCCCCCTCCTCTGTCCCCGTTTCCCCTCCCAGTTTGATGGCGTGTGGGACAAAGGAGTTTTTAAGTCTACTGGTTCTTGACTTTGGGAGAAGCAACCTGTCATTGAACAGACTCCTCTGGTTGTTTATGGCCGTGTGCAGAGGATGCCCAGCATGGTCCATAAAGTCCATATTGCACCTTAATTTATTTTTATATAAGTGCGTGGAATGAGTCTTGAATTTAATGTTTTTTAATAGGCAAAAAATACTTAAATGAGTAAATGGCGAGTCAAATTTTTGTCTTTTTTTCTTCTCATTTTTGCTGATCCGAAAATTGATCCAATCCGTGAGATATTTGATCCGTTGCACCACTAGCGTTATATATTAACAACATGCTCCTGTTTTTCAGCTGCCATCAAAGAAATAGTTGGAAAACCAAAAATCAAAGCAACCAGAAACACAATGACGTCAGGCACTTTGTTAACAAGCTGTTTAGCCACATCTTCACTTTCAGTACAGGGAGACAGAATTTAACTGCCCGACGTGTGAGCCTGGGTTCGAACCTGCTGGGCAGTGAATCTCTGAGTGGACTTTGTCTGTGTGAAGGCTAACGTTTCCTCTCACTGTCTAAGTTAGGCTTAAGATATAGCTGAGAGCCCGCTGTGACTTTTTTCTCTGAGGAATTCGACCTCTGCTGCTGTGGCTACATAACTGAATTGTTGTCTTTAAATGTTTTTAAAACTAAACTCAAAGGCTTACAGGTTGCCTCAATAATGTGTAATTGTTTTGTGTAATTTTAACTTTGTTTGTTTGTATTTGTCTTGAAATGTGCTGCCTCTTGGCCAGGACTCCCTTGAAAAAGAGGTCTTTGATCTCAACGGGACATTCCTGGTTAAATAAAGGTTAAATAAATTTAAAAAAAAAAAATAATAATCAGTTCTCAGAACTGACATAATGTGGGCTGGTTCTCAAAGGGCACCAGTGCAGACCTGTGACAACACTGACTGGGTTCCCTACGTGACGTCTCAAGCCGACTGTCTTGGTGTTTTAAAAGTGGATATTAAAAAAAATCCAGGGTGGGTCTGACTGGAAACCAGTGGAGCACACTGCAAAGCTAGCATTGCTCCAAAGCTAGCAAGCTGCCCATCCTCTTTCCAACTTTAATGTGGGCAATAAATTCAAACTGAACATTACAATATGTTCAGTGAGACTTTTTGATGGCAATACTATGTCAATGCAGGGACATCAAATATCGATTTTATTAAATACATGAAAATACTTTGGGAACACTACAAACAAGAGCAGGGCTCGCAAAATTTCAAAATCCCTGGTAGCCCTTCGGGCAGGGACTCTTCAGTTTTTGGTAGCCCAAAATAAATTTAAGTAGCCCGAATAAAAAAGAGAGCAATTTTTTGATTGATGTTTTGTTTCCTTTACAATATTATACATTAAAGTATAATATTGTAAAGGAAACAAAACATTAATCAAAAAATTGTTGAAAAACAAATTACAACATTGTATAAAAATTACAATCATCAACTCAAATACTTGGTTCTAATTGAACAGAAATTTCTATGAACTTGTAAGAACTGTGTAGGACATGAATCAGTCTGTGTCAGATCCTGAATTTGAAATTTCCACTGAAGTCACGGGTAAGAGACAAGTGGAACCAAGATCGAGGCCATTTGCTTTTTGAAGTTTGCAAAGACTGCTAAATTGTGCCAGTGGTAGTTCACTCTTTGCAACATAGTAGCTGTTCTAAACAGATTTTTCAGGTTTATTTTTAGTATGTTATTTGCAATTGGTGTTTGTTCTGGGAAAGATATTGCAGACTGAGCAATAATGCATTTCTTGCATTTCTCATGGGTTCTAATGGGGGCCTTTCTTAAAATGACTGGTCCCAGTAACAAAGGCGCTTGTCGACTCAGAAATCGAGAGAAAACCAACAACACACCCGGCAGAACATTATGTTATTTACACGGGTGCACATAAGTGGTCCGCATGTGCGCATTCGCTGTCAAAATAAAAGACGCGCACCAGATAAGAAGTTGCAACGCGCGTTTGCGTCCATATAAAAAGCACTGTTTTTGTCCGCTAGAGTGGGATTTTCACGGCACATTCCGCACCACATCTCTGTGCGTTCATCATTTGTTTGAAGCCAGCTCACCTCCTGCAACCACTTTTCCGAGAATACGCGCTTCTTTTGTGGTTCGGACTCCTTCTGACATTTGTTTGGAGGTGGAGGAACACCAAAGTAATTGCTTAAAGGAGCTTCTTCGACATCTTTAAGAGTTCTAAACAAATGTCTGTCCTCCTCCAGAAAATCTTATGTAGCAAACACGCGTTGCAACTTCTTATCTTGTGCGCGTTTTTTTATTTTGACAGCGAATGCGCACCTGCAGTAGGGCTGCTCGATTATGGCAAAAATGATAATCACGATTATTTTCACTGAAATTGAGATCTCGATTATTTGACGATATTTATTTAACAATAACAATGTATTGAATAATGACTTTAAAGATTGTCAAAAAATAATATAAAATAGTGTGCAAATACTGATAACAGTGCAAATGTTTGCAATATAAAAAATAAATGAAAAATGTAAACATCTATGTTTAGTGAACTTTGCAGTGTTGCTCTGTGGTGCAGCTACACACTGTAGCAAAGTTTACACACTATGTCTACTTGATCCACGTCTGACTCCGCGAACCCATAATGTTTCCACACCACTGAAGTTTTTTTTACCTCTCTTTTCAACCAACGGCAGTCACTCTCCTCTCCAAATAACTTCTGCTTAGCTTTCCGAGCTTCCCTCGGGTCCTCTTAATTGTTGTGACGCGTGTTCGAAATGCAGAGAGGTGCGCTCGATTTGCCACACGGAGCAGCGCGAGAGTAAAGCACGAGGGAGGGGCTAATAATCGGCTCAGTCATTTTTAATGATCGTTGAAAGCCCAGATCGTAATCGAGATTAAAATTCGATTAATTGAGCAGCCCTACTGCGGACCACTTATGTGCAGCCCTGGTTATTTAGCTCATCATATTGCAGCCACAGAAATTCTTTTGTCCATGAAACCATAAAGCTGCACTTTCTTTTTGCCTTATAGTCTGATTTGTCATAACTTCTCCGTTTTGTGGTAAGCTTTTCTTTGGCTGTCACTTCTTCACCCTGACCTGTCTTATTTGGCTCAGCAGAACTAAAATATAATCCTGCTGCTTTTACACACCACTCACATAAGCTCAGCGATTCTCTGCGCGATCAACCTCTCACATGTTTAAGCTGCGGGAGATTTCACTTGTCATGTTTGCATAGTAAGCTAACGATTAATAAGACGATGTCAGAGGAATTGGTGCACAAATTATCATCACTCACAGATCAGTGCTGTCGCTCTCTATACACAGTTCGCACGATTGCAAAGTGAAAGCAAAAAAACAAGCGCAAATTCAAACGCGATTTCAATATGTCACATATTGACAGTGGCTCACCGATGCCAATGACATAATTACCCAGCTACATTTCCGAAAGAATGCAAAAGCATTGACATATATTTTTCCTATGACAATAGCCCGAGGGGCAGGGCAGAGATAGATTTTGGTAGCCCGACTGGAAAAATCGCTATCCCCGGGACGTCGGGCTAGCGATTTTGCGAGCCCTGAAGAGGCTCATCACGCCTGACACGAGGCAAACAGTTGCAGTCTGACTGACTACGCTCACTCAGAGCTTGTTGATGCAAATAACTTCTCATTTATAAACGCACACAGATTGCCAGCATGTTGCCATCAGGCTGAATGAGTTTCAACGGGCTGCTGTTGAGCAGGAAGGTAACTGAGCACAAATTTAACAGTAAAATGAGAATTTCTGTCTGTGTAGACAGCAACACACGTGTGATTGTCAATCATGTATCACACATAGATTGCATGTAATTGCCGACTTGACCCCATCTAATAGACTTATAGCAGACTGACTCCATAATTTTGTGGTTACTACAATTCTTGGTATATTGCAAAACATTAAAAATCGCAATATTATCACATTGTGAGTGAAGTATTGTGACAATTATCGTATCATAGGATGTCTCTACAATGATGTAGGCTGGAATCATGTTTTCTCAAATCAGCACAAATGTTCACGCAACACTTACTCATGTTAGCAACGCTGACAGTTTAAGACAAACCTCTGACCTCCAACAGTCTGTGACAGAAGCGTCTCGGGAAACCAACACCCAGAGTGCCGTGCTGGAAACACGATTAGTGTTACTATTAAGCTTTGTGAGTATAAAGGTCTGCAAACCTCCAGACTTACCTGACAACTTACTGCATTCATGCAACTGTAAAAACAACAACAAAAAGCTACAACACTACGTGTGCGACATTACCTGGCTGTTACTGCAGGGTGTACAACCTGTAGCTATATTTAGATATGACGTAGGCAAAGGAATGCAGATGAGCTGTGGCATCCCACCCATCCCACCCATCCCACAACAAATATTTAACTTGCACAAATACGTGTGATTGTTAAAAAGGGCAGACCGGTCTAAATTCATCCAAGACTGGTTATGTTAATGCCGTGTTGTACATGTGAATGCCAACCGGCGTTTGTGTTAAGCAGCAGCAGCATGACGCAGTTTTCAGGTGAGACAGCAGTTGTTTAGTTGAAACAAATACACAAAAAACCCACAGCTCATTCAATGAATGCATAGAAAAAGCAGCAGCCACCAGGGCCATCAGACCGAGGGCACAATCCCTTAGCAATCGTCACAAAATATCTCCGACAGAGACTGCGGTGGAATTTAAGTCCTCTTCTCTGCACTGCAGCCTCCTGGGAGCCTGGGCTGAGATTTCATCCCCAGAGAGGCTGGTACAGGAACAGCAGGCCAAAGATGGGTGCATGGAAGTGAAGCAGAGCGTGGGACTGCATTGATGCTCTGACCCTGAAGCAGATGGTCTCCAAAGGGACCCAGAGCTGTACTCAGGTTTTATGCCTGAAGCATCTGTAGGAACTAACCCCCTTTAAGAGCAGTCTTCCCACACACAAAAAAAAACAACGCACCTTTTTAACACTGGACTGTTCAGAAAGGTGTTGGTGTGTAGGAAGGACAGATGGTGGATATCAAAAACCCTGGCTCACTACAGATGGACGCATTAGGATACAACTCTTTTTCCCCTCAGAGAAAAAGAAAATCCAGAGAGATGATAAAATATTCCTTTGGCCAGACTGCTGGTCACTGGGCGGTTAAAGGCTATGTGAACAGCTCTGTTCCCCTGCATTTCTCTCATGCCTGGCAATCCCTCAGCTTATGTAACAGAGTCTATAAACCTCAACATCAGTCATCTGTTTACAAGAGGACAGATGTGCTAATGAATGCAAATATATATTTTTCAATCATCTTCATGAAAAGCAGCTTT
Source organism: Haplochromis burtoni (assembly GCF_018398535.1). Lineage (NCBI taxonomy): Eukaryota > Metazoa > Chordata > Actinopteri > Cichliformes > Cichlidae > Haplochromis > Haplochromis burtoni. The sequence goes on along the minus strand of NW_024582592.1, from coordinate 668,965 downwards.
TATTAAAACACCATCTTATTTCTAACAGCGGCTGGTAAAGTGTGTACTCTGTGCTGTGTACACACTTTATCCAGACCTGCCACAGTTCATCTGGAGATTTTCTCTTCAAGTACTCTAAGATCGGGCTCTGCGGAGGCCGACAGCGCCGCACACACAATTCCCGGGAAATCAAGTTTCCCTAATTTGGATCCATTCTTTGCAACTAAGCTCCGAAACACCTTAAGGATTATTTTAGCGCCCTATATGTTAGCTGTCAGAAAGCTACTGTAGCTAGCTCTGACACTTTCAAACATTAACGTATTCACAGCTTTATAGCTGTTAGTTTTATACCATCACAAAAACACAGTGGCCCAAACTGACATGTGGATATTTGACTTAACGGTGATCTTTTCCCCTGTAATAGCACCTTACCTCTTATTGTTGCTTTGCTTTTTGGTTCGAACGTTTATAGAAGCTGGGTTACAATCGAACACAGGTCTCTCCACAGCGTATACCAACTCAAGGTTGTATGTAGATACATTACATGTAGACCGTGTTCTACCATCACATGCTCAGGACTGAATTATGTTGCTCTTCTTGGCCCTCACCATTGCTCTTTATTACTCTGCCAACATGTTTGGGCTTGTTGTCAAACTTTTACTCAGTGCAGCACATGACATCAAACCAAAAACTCAGCAAAATATGATGAGATTTCTCCTGGTTGCTGTGTGTCCTTTCTGAGCAGCTGATTTTAAGCAGTGAAACCGAACACACTGCTGAGCTAATGCAACGAAACGGTTAAAGTGTTTTGTGGCTCTTCTCCACAACTGACTAACAGTAATGTAGTGCAGATGTAGCTGGCGCTGTAAACACTTACCACCCCACTCTCCCCTGAGACAGTCTAGCTGGAGGATCTGCTTCTGACTGTAACAACACAAGGGCCTGAGACTATTTCCATGAATGCTTATTAACCTTAGTCTCATCCAAAGACCCCATCTGTGGCTGAGTGGGTTTAAATATGGAAAACAAATGAACATTAGCCTCTTGCAAAGGATTGCAACACACAAAATTTCTTCAATGGGACTTCCTGGCCAACCAGTTGAAGAAGAGCTTCCCAAATGTGACACAAGTTCAGGCCAAACACACTTCCTGTTTCCCCTCCAATCATGTGTTATGTCTTTATCCAAGCTACATATCCGTCAGCAGGCTGAGAGGAAAAGCATAACAGTGACAGTGCAGAGGGGAGCTTGTGTTGTGTTCACTTATTTGGTCCACACAGACAGCTTACAGAACGAGGACACTTGCCAAACGCAGGTGGTCCAAGGACCGTGACCTGATTTGTAAAATAGCTATGGCTGCATTATCATCAAGAGATGACCGCTGTCGCTTCTCGAGGCGTCTCAAACGCAGACACGTGCAAATGACAACAAGTGCCTATGAAAACGTGGTTGTGTGCAGAGTCAAAAAAGAGAAGTACTTCTCCATTGTTTAAGTACAAATATGCATATGTTTAAGAAAAACGAAAACTAAGAGGGGACGGGCTAATATGGGTCCTTATTTATGGCTCCCAAGCACTTTACTTTGGGGCGACCGTGGCTCAGGGGGTTGGGAAGCGTATCTGTAACCGGAAGGTCGCCTGGTTGTTGTGTCCTTGGGCAAGACACTTTACCCTACTGTCTACTGGTGTTGGCCAGAGGGGCCGATGGCGCGATATGGCAGCCTGGCTTCTGTCAGTCTGCCCCAGGGCAGCTGTGGCTACAACTGTAGCTGCCTCCACCAGTGTGTGAATGTGAGAGTGACTGAATAGTGGCATTGTAAAGCGCTTTGGGTGCCTTGAAAAGCGCTATATAAATCCAATCCATTTACTCTGATCTAACATCATATATTGATCAAAGAGAAGAGCAGCAGAAACAGCTTTACTTCATCGATTTCAGTCTTAAATCATATGAAACATTGAGAGCAACTTATTCTGATTGCAAAGATCTGATTACGTTACAGTTTTTCATTTTCAGCAGTGGCACTGGCATGAGACCACAGCGTGCCCCTGATCCTCAAAGGGATTTGAAATTGGATCTTTGTAGCTTAAATCTTAAATGCTCTTGTATTAAAGAACCTTGAACCTTGATTAACCTCATTCATGGATGGTTATAAGCATCTTCGGAGTATTATTACGATGCCAGATTCAATATTCTGAACCTTTTGTTTTCAAATTGGGATAATAAACTGATGGATTAAGTCAACGTTTAAACTTCTTATCAGCTTTTCAAAACCCACAATCTGGAAACTGTGATAAGTAAAATTCAGGAAGGCTACTTAGCATTTTGTTGTTGTTTGTCTTGGCTCAGCCAGATATACAAATCTCAGAATGATGAACTACATCATTAGAACTAAAAAGCAAATGAAAACACATGTAAAGCCCTCGGATGTCAGGTGAACATGCGAACATTAAGCAGGGGGACAGGGATGCTCTCTGAGCTTTCAAGCTCTACTGAGACAAACTGGGCAGCAGAGTTTGCCCAATGTGCTTCCACTTATGGTACGCCTTATAACCAGCATTATGGTACTCGTAGTTCCTCTGCCTGTGACAGTAAAGTAGGCCAAAATCCACTGCTGAGGGGGAAGCTTATCCCTGTTACACACTGTGACAGCAATCTGCTGCAGGTTGGAGCAGGAGGCTCGATTTGGCCTGCAGAGACTTGATGGAGCTGCAGAGGGCCACGAAGAGGGAACAGGAAAAGAAAACGAAAGGAAAAATGACCACAAGCATAACAAAGGGTTTTTTGGCAGTTTACATAAGAGTATTTGGATTTTAGATTGAGTACTTTGCACCTATAAACAGAGAAACTATGAAAAAAATCCTCTAGCACAATTGAGTCACAACCCATTGAAGACTCATTCAATCGATTGACGAGTTCACATTATCGTTCATAGACTTGTGTGCGCCTTCATGCCAGAAGGTCCAGTGACTGAATCACGTCAAAATGATCGTCACGTTTGCTCATACTCTAAATTCACAAGCTCAACCATTCACCACGAACAGGTCTGAGACAAAAGCAGCGGTGCCGAAATTATATGCACGAATCTGCTTTTAGTTCTTTGTGCCACATGGCTCAGTAAGAAACACGCCCACTCCGAGTGCGCTGACGTCTGGCTGCTCCGCGAGGACGTTTGTCAGCCAACCTGTTTTGTGCTATCAACAATGACGCAAGGGCGTGGGCCTTATTCAGTTCTTCGGCGCAAGCTGTTATAGTACACTGCAACGCAGAGCCAATGTCTGCGTCGCTGCTGTGGAAGAAAACGAGGCAGGCTGATCGGCAGACGGCCAAGACGGCATACAAAACACAAAGTGTGGAAACACAGCAAGACTGAAAGAGTGAGAAGGGAGGAGCTTGGCTCAGCTCTTCTATTACAGGCCCATAATTCACTCCCTTGTAAACACAGAGAAAAAGCTGTCTACCAGCACACTGACTGCTCTACGCAGCCACGATCAGAGCTCAGGCGTCCAGCCCAGCACAGTCTTCCAGCAGATGCCGAGACAGAGTTTCAGCTAAGTTGGTGATTCTGCACCACGGGGCAGCGACAACACAAATCCCTTAGCAGTAGGATGACTGCTGCTGGGCATGACCTTTAAAACAAAAGGCTATCTGTCAGACACCTTCAGTGAGGCGCAGGCTTCTCAGGGCCAACGCAGCATTTTCACACTTGAAACATTTGTGCAGAAACAGTCGAGGCCAACAACTCCACCCAACAGCCTGCTCCAGCACCTCACTCAGCCATTACTCACTGATCTGTGTTCAATCGAGATAGCTGGGGTCTGGACTTTAAAAGAAAATAACAGCTAGCACACAGACAGACTTGATATGGGAAATACACTGGCAGGAGCAAATGGTTCCTGTTGTAAAATGATCCAGTTAGAGGAAGAAGAAAAGACGATAAGCATTCTGTCAGCAGCTCGGAGGCTCTACTCACCTTCTCCAGTTGTTGTCCGGAGGTGGCGACAGGTACACCGCTCCATACGGAGAGCTCTCTATGTAGGCTTTGGTCAAGGAAACGAGTGACACATCAACACCATAACACAACAGTCAGAATTAAACCTCATTATAAAAGATATGCAGATGTGTTCTGTCTATAAGAAGCAGGTCAAAGCCCTGCTGAAGTGATGTACAGCAGAGAAAAGGTGTGAACAACAGAACCGACCGTCCCAAAACACTCAGTGAAACAACATTTAAGAAAGACATGTTTGCCTTTATACACACGCTGTGGTGCACAGTAGAGAGGGCACACCATCCTGGATGTTTTAAAGCGGAGACTCCTGCTCTAACATGCTGTCCAACAACCTGACTGCTGAACAACATGAAACAATGGCAGCATTATTTGATTTACTCCTGAATGCTGATGCAGAGTTCCTGGCTTTGTCTGCGAGAGGGCAGGGTGGCGCTTCGTCTTGCCAACAGTTACTCTTTCAGCGAGTTTGGGTCTTTTGTTTTGGAAATACGGGGTAGCTGCTTAATTCAAGCAAAGCCACGCGAGACTGACGGCTGTTCCAGGAGAATCTGTATCACATGGATTATTATTGACATGGGGCAGATTTACAATCTAGATACTTGGTGTCATTCATCAGTTCTCACACAAAACATCGGACAGGCCCAGATACAGAGCAGAGAGGCCATGATCCAGTCAAACTGGATTAACACCTTCCAACAGCTACAATGGAGGAGTCCAGCCCGGAGCGCACAAAGAGGAAAAATGAATGAACAACCTTCTTCTATATGAGCAGTGAGCCTGAAATTGGAAAATCATTCAAAATCAGCCCACCCTGCATTTCTCTGGCCTATTGGAGCCACCATCACATTTTAAAGATTTGCCACTGTTAAAAACAGAAGAACAATCCACTACAAGTGTCTCGGCTTCAGGTGTCCTTTGATACAGACACACTTCATTACATGTTTTTGTGATTTTTAACTAATGGTCCAGTCTCAGCGTGAGTCTGCATTCATTAAGCTGTCATTTACAGTCACGCTAGTTTCTCCTTTCCCTGCTCCAGGTCTCAGTGTGAGTGCACCTCCTCAAACATATGCATGCAATGTGAACAGTAGAGCTGACATGAAAGGTGGAGTGTATATATGTGCGTATCGATGAAGGTGAGAAAGCTGCTTAACGTAACAAACAGAAAAAGAGTGTGCAGCACAGGTCGTCCTCGGATCTTTCCAGCAGTATCAACACACACGACCTGACTGTGCCTAAGACAAAAGCAACTGGAATACCTTCAACCTGAGCTACACTGCTGATGACTGAATCAAACAGATCAGGCTCATAGTTTGTCCCATTGTCACGATGACAGCATCTCCAACTTTCATAGTCAGGATCAGACTGACATCAAATTTGTCATTTTTATTTTGAAGGTGCTGTGCTGCCCCCTGTAATCACCATGTAACAAGTAAAGAGTAAGTAGAAGGTTGAGTTTCCAGCTCAAGTTCAACCAATCATCAGTAGCCTAGCTGACAGAAAGATTACTGTTCAATCCTAATAGGGCAACGATGACATGTCTCCTCCCCCCAGCTTTTTATCTGCACAGTGGTAGATTTGGCTCTCAGCAGTTCTAACCAGTGTTGTTGACTAAAGTTTCATTTCCGCTACTGCGATGTACATTTTTACTATTGAAATAATCAGATATTAAACAGGAAGACCATGACACCATGTGACCATGAAGCACAGGTGCTTAGATGGCCTCCTGTCCCACAGGGCACATTCTGAGCAACAAACACCTCATTATTGACCTTTGCAGACACCAATGCACAGAACTGACACCACCGCTTTTGTTTTGATACTACAAGATCAAACATCAACACGGGGGCCCCACCCAGGTTACATGTTACATTACAGTATACAACTTTCATTAAAATTAGAAAAAAAACAAAGCTATCCATCCTAATCTCTCATCCTGTTCTACTGCTCGCTGATGTGACCACAATCACAGCTCTTTAACTGTTAAGCAGAACAAAGGTCTGCAAACTGGGCTCAACTTTATTGTTTTATGCCAAACAAAAGTGATCAAAAGGAAGTGCAGCTTATGCTCCTATCTGGAAATGTACAGCTGCAAAACTTAACTGAAATAGAGAGTATATGTAATGTGTATATTTTGAAGGCAGTGTTCATACAGCAGTTAATGAAGCTGTCGTAAGCTTTGGAAGAGGTGTGGTGTGTTTCAGTCTTTAGCAACACGGGTTGGAAAGCGCATCTGTAACCGGAAGGTTGCCGGTTCGATCCCCGGGCTCTCTGTCCTGGTTGTTGTGTCCTTGGGCAAGACACTTTACCCTGCCGCCTACTGGTGCGGAGTTATATTTACTTAGGCCCACAGGAACCAGTCTACCTGCAGGTTGTGGTTAGAGGGCCCAGCTCGCTCCAGAGCAGCAGGAAGATAACTGTGGAGCTTCTAGAAAAAGCCACTAAATGATGTCAAGCACCACCACAACAGCAACTTGGTCAGCCAATAGAGAAGCACAGGGTGTGAAGGACTGCAGCTAGCTGGTTAGCAGTGACTAAAAGGTTCAAAGAAGAATGAGGGCATCTACTAGCAAATCGATTACGGATAGCATTGTTTGCTCAGATACAAAGAAATCACCAAATATGTTGAGCTGCTGTTGATATAAATGGGTCCAAGTGAAAACGATGCCTGGGAAACAGTGGACACATCTACGTGCCCATCCATACAATGTCTTCACCAGTCTGTCACAGGGCCAAGTTAGAACTTAACAAACAAAGTAAATGGACTGGTCCTTATATCGCACTTTTCTACACTGGGCTCATTTAGCTTTTCACACCCATCTGTACGAGCACGTTTTTCTAGGTTTTTTTTTTTTTTTTCTACGCAGGTGCTTTTCTATCCAGCATTCACACCCAAGTGGACACATCACAGAGCAACTCTAGGTTGGTATCTTGCCCAAGGATATTTGGCATGCAGCCACCCCACAAGTTACCACTTGTTTCATTATAGTGTAACAGATGCACAACAACTTTGGTATTGATTCAAACCAGAGTATTGATTTTATTTTGGCAATCTTACTAAAGTCAGTTAGTATAGATATATAAACTTTTATATATAAAGAGCTTCTCTTCAACATCTGTGCAGAGGCAGGGAAAGAAGAAACAAGTAGGGCTGCTAGAAGTGTGAACAAATGCTTAATTTAAATATAAAAAACTGGGTGTGAATGAATCCACATCAAGAAACTGATGTTTCAGTCATCGGTTAGAAGCAGCTACTGTTTTTGTGCGATTGCATGTTGGATAATGATAACAGCACACAACAGGCTCAGTCTAAAAAGGAATCGGGCCGTCTCTCCTGCACTGCAAATTCATTTTTAGAACAGTCTGTCCAAGTTACTTCTCTCATCTCTTATAATGGTTGCTCATCATTCATGAGTTAAATTATTATACGTGAACTGCCTACGCAGCTGTTATGCATCCTGACAAACACCGCGCATGTAATTGCTGACTGCTAAAAACAATCACAGTAATTAACTGTGCATCGTAAAATCGTACAAATCCTGAATTATTTCACTGCCGACCGTGAAATCTACAAGGACGTATAAAACGAAATGATTTCTCTTCTCTTGCTCATTTCAGCTGTGATGAGACTCCATGATGAGATGAAGGTCGCAGCTACGAGTCAAACAATCACCGCTCTGCTCCTGCATCTTCACCATGAAAGTCTCACTTACTGCGACACGTGCATGCAAAACACACACATATGTACCCACACCTTCAGTGTGCTCTCAGACGATGCTGAGAATCTCCTGCTGTCAGTGTCTATTAGGAAAAAGCAAGCACATTGTCTCTGCGTCACACTTGAAATTAGCATAATGACTAATTCTGCTCCTGAGGCTAGAGAACATCTGCCTACACCAGTAAGTGTCGTCACATTAAAGCTCACTATGAACACAAACCATTAACAAACAAAACAAAAACCACCTGGAAGCCACAGCACCCACTTTCTCATCGTCGATTAACCTTTCATGATGATGACAACATCCGTATTGCACAGAAACTATCGTTCGTTCAGGCTTTAAAGGATATCTGCCGGCCGTGCTTGTCGAGGGGTCGGCGATGGGGAGAGTTGATACGGTTGCGGTCCCTGTGGACCCTCTCGACCAGCCCGTGGTGGCGAGTCCCTCTCACAGAGTCCAAACCTGAAGGGAAGCCACCCTGTAAAGGACACAGCAAAGGAACTGTTCACATCACACACATCAAAAAGCTGTTTCCTGAAATGTAGTTAGAACTGCTGAAACTTGGTGAAAGGTGCTGCAGAACTGAAACGAGCCGTTTAGTAATCATGTTAATTAAGGTTGTACACCTAAACAGAACAGACTTAATGTGATCACTAACACCTTTTACACCTCACTGTGCTCCATATTTTCACTCTTGTACACTATTAGAGCAGTTATGCCACAGTCACTGGCCCTCAGTAGTAGCTCCTCCCCTTTCCCCTCTGGTTAAGATGACTTTCTTCTGATTGGAAGCCCCTCCCAAACCAGCGGTTTAAACAGCAGGTTGATGGGGTTTGTGGGCCTTAGATGACCAACGCAGAGATATCCCTTCTCTATGACATCTCATGCTGCTGTGCATAAAAAACAACTACCTGACAGCAAGCATATGGAGCAGTCTGCAGCCAGATTATCTGAAACTTTAGCCATGTGTGTAATTTAAAAGCCAACATTGAAAAATGTGACAGATACACACCTTTAAAAGTCTACAAACACTGTCAGAGACCAATATGTACCCATGCATTTTCATCACATAAAGTGCCACAGTGAAATACATGTAATGTCACATGTTTAACAGTTTAGAGCTGTTTATTCCCTGGCTGAAACCCAGACATGTTACTCAACTATGTTAACATAAAGATCGAACCATCTGTTTTCATACAAGTCATCTTTAAAGTGTCTGGTAGTTATGTCTATATATGCAGCTCTGACCACAGGTATGTAGTCATAGAATTAAAACACTAAGACTAAACATCTTACAGACATTAACAGTGAGCGGCAGGTAACAGAGCACAAAATAACGCTGAAACCGATTAAAAACCCTGAAAACCATACATTTCACACCTGAGCCTCAACTCTCGCGGCCCGGTACCAAACGACTCACGGACCGATACCGGTCCGAGGCCCGGGGGTTGGGGACCACTGACATAGAGCACCTAGAGAACCACAACCACTATCCTCAGTGATTTGTGAGAGCAATGGGTCAGATATAGAGCATAAAGCAAACCGCCTCAGTGCAAATTAGCAGTCATTGCTCGATGAAGTCAACAAGACCACATTATTTACCCAAAGCAGAGATGAGATCCTGAAATAGCTGAACTCAACACCTTCCATCCCATGCCTGCACTAGAAAGAGAGCACCTAGAGAGTCTATAAAATTACATCAGAGTCAGTGATGAAGGGCAGTCCTGGCAAAGTCAAACCCGCCGAGAACAAGTCTGACTTGTAGCTAACAATGTGAACCAAGCTCCCACTGTACAGGGACATGATAGGAATACCACATACCCCAACTTCCCAAAACATCCCGAAATGCAACTGGATCCCTTCTCCAAGTTTACTAGTTGTGTTTTGTGTGTACATATGGAGATAAGTTGGGAAAACTCCCACAAATGCTTGAATATCCTTGAGAAAGAGCTGAACGAAAACCAAATCGTTCTTCCAGAATCCAAGCTTCAACTAACGGACTCCCCTCTCCAGCACCCTGACATAGACCTTACTGCACTCAGGATCTCCTTGGAATATTGTTGAGATTCTGACTGAGGGTGGGATTTAAAGACCTCACTGCCCGAGGCCTCAGCCAGATGCTCCCAACGGACCTTTGCTATATGCTCGGCTGTACTAAGCCTGTGTGACATCCTCTCCACACTACCGATAGTAGTGTTGCATTATTGCATTGGTTAGGTTTTGTATGCTTGCAGTATTCAGGTCTTATGAAAGGAATTTTGGAGTTTAAGAGGTCGCACTTTAGTGGAGAAATAAATCAGTTCAGTATACAGATTATCACCCCAGTCAGCTGAGATCAAGCAGAGGACGTTTCCACCTCTCGTTAGGGCTGGGCCATATTATACCGTTCACGGTAATACCGGTACAATGTTAGGCAACGATAAGAAAATGAAATATCGCAACATAATATGGGTGAAACGCGCATGCGCAGTGCCTTTGTTTTCATACGCACATGGCCGAAAAAGCATGGTGGCAACAGAGAATGAGAAGGGAAAAAGCGGATCGTTGAGTGAAACAGATGAACCAGAATTAGTTTGTAAAAATGCTGCCACTTCAGTGATGCGGAACTGGTTTGGTGTTTGTCCATCAGATACACAACAAAGCACTTTTTTTGTAGAACATGCAAGCGGGCTGTCGTTATTGCCGTATTTGTTGGACTAAGGTGCTTGTAATTCTGGGAGCAATCTGGGTCCTAAACTCCGTATGCTTCAGGTCAAACAACACTGCAGCATCACTAAGAGTTAAAAACTGTCTAAATTCTTTCATCTTTAATAAAACGATCAGCGTTGCTGCTTTACCAGGTGTAACTATGAAGTTTAACATCCAGGCATTCATGAAAACAGAATTTATTACATTTAACGGAGTTAGAAGCTAGCAGGAAGTTAGCAGGAAGTTAGCGGAAGTTAGCTCGCTAGTTTCGCTAGTTACCTAAGCATGATATAGCACGTTCTGACAGGGAGATTTCTGAAAAAATTCAAACGTACAGCTCTGCTATCACTTCCAACATAAATGAAGACAGAAAACTAAACAGCAGTGACGTTTGTAGGGTTACTGAAGTTGGGCTAGCTGGTATATAATGATGTGCTACGTGATCGCTAGCGACACAGCTATGTTAGCATAACATAAACAGTGAAGCTGGAGGATGAACGCTAACTTTTTTCCACTCGATAAAAGTTAACGTGAAGGTTCCTGATGGTTAGAGACAAATGCAATCACATGGCAGGATGCTGTAAACGGACCAAACTTCAGTCAGGAGAACAACTGAGATAATCCATCCACAATACAAGGTTAGTCATTAATATACTGCAACAACATGGGAATAGAGCAGCTGTGAGAGAATACAGCATTAATGAATCAATGGTACAGAAGTGGAGGAAGCAAGAAGTGTGAGTTGAATAAAGTTTGATTTATCTGACTGCTTTGTTTCGCTTAATGTGCCTTATAATCCTGTGCACCTTATGGTCCGAAAAATACATGTTTGACTTTTTTATGCAGTTTAATGTAGCAAAGCACCTCTTTTTAACTTCAGTGGATATTATACATGGTTATGCTCAGGATATGTCAGCGCATTTCTACTGGTTAAACCCAAAAGCCTTTTGGTTAAACATTCAGCAAGGAATTTACTTTTACACTGTTAAATGTTTATATAGCTTTAATGCACATAAAAAACAGCTGCTTGTTTAAGTGAAAAGAAATGGATGGGGTTTTTTTCCGCTAGTGTGGAGTTCTGTTTTGTCTCGCGTCAATTATATCGTCAGTTATATCGTTGTCGCAAATTTTCAAATATATATCGTGATAAATATTTTTGGCCATATCGCCCTGCTCTACCTCTCGTTAAGGCTTAACACGTGATGGTAGTATTGTGGTGTTTGGGAAAAGTTGGGATTAAATGGGTTAATTCTGTCTGATTAAGAAAGCCTTGGCAAGTATTACATTAAGCACTCTGCACTCATTTAATTGAATTAGGGCTAACAAATGATCACAATCGAGTAAGAGCTAGAAGCCATTTAGTTTGTGGCATTTTGTTCCCAGTAGAGACGAATGCACTCGATCAGTGAGGGAGGCTTTATCCATCAGTGAGGGGAAAGCTCCACCTCAAAAGGCCATTCTTTCAGCTAACAGGGACACCTTTACCTGGACTTTGTGTATCTTAGGACAGATACTCCTCAGAGAACTGATACACGTCCCAGTGTGACAGAAAAGCTCTGTTAGAACTGCAGCATTGATGTTTTATCCTGGTTTTTCTTCCAGTCTGCAGAAACTCGAGTGAATTATTTAATGCTCTCGAGAGAAGCTTGTTTGCACTTCTAAAGATCCAGCACACAGTTTTGCTGCTTTTGCAGTTGAGCCGCACATCAAAAGTGGGCATCAAACACAGCTGACCTTGAACAACCCCTCAATGAAAACGAGATCTTACACATGATGGACTGCAATTTCAAGGAAAGCACACGTCTTTTTCTTTTCTTTTAATAAGAAATCTTTTTTAGCTTAACTTCAAAACTTCAAACCGACTAAAACCTCCCGTGTTTCTGCACCAGTATGTCCTGAGGCCATGTTCAAACTGACATTAGCCCTGTGAGGCCTCCTCAATAGGTTTGAACAACAATGCTGCACTGATGCGGCTGCAGCGCTAATGCAGAGCTCCACCAAGACCAAACATACATATATAAAGAAAGACAGAAATAAGGCTCGTCTAGTGAAAGAGTTGAATTTGGCTCAACTTCACTGCAGCATAACTGCACAAGAATTGGCCCAAGTGCACAATGAGTATTTCTGTTAAACCTCTGGGCTTTTTTCCACACAGATTTCATACCGACCTTATCAATTCCATGATATTTCATTTTGCTTAAAGTCTTAGAGAGGTGTTATTACATTTTGAATGCAGTCTGTGTGGGTGCTGTATATTTTGATGGTGACGAGTTCCCACCTGAAATTCAGTGCTGGTGTTGCCGATTTGATTGACGTTGGGCAGAGAGCCTCCGTAGTACTGTGCCCTTGACTGAGACAAGCGAAGCTGCTGGATCTTCTGAAACTGGACCTGCGACAAAAACAGAGTCACGTGTTGATCGTCTGGGGACGTAGAGAACAAGTTCTGAATGAGAAATGAATTTGAGCAACCGACCTTATATCATACTTCAAATTCTGCAACATCCTGCGGATGTCTAAAATGTCACTTGGGGCCCACTCCTGTTATACTGTCACTGCTCCTCAAATTGCATTTTTTTTCTTTGCATGTCTCATCAAATGGATTTATGGTTTTCAATCAGTTTGAAGCAATATCGTAGTGCAAGCAGCCACTCCAGATGCTTTAGCACAGCTGTGCTCTTATTATTCAATCTTATTTTACCATCTACATTTTGGAAGTGAACAGAGAGACAGGCGTAATGTATAAATGCATTAAAAACTGTCTGTCTGATTAAAAAGCAGCCATATCCACTGGGCACTGGGGACACATTCTAGGAAATGGGCAGCTTGGCGTCCACATTAGCAGCCTACTGCAAAGACGCCACAATGATTACCTCGCAGAAAACAGAAGGCAGCTTGTTCTGCCAAGGTAAACAGGGCCGGCCCTTAGCTGTGATCGGGGATAGGCAAATCAGAGGGGCAACTTCCCTTAGAGCGCTGAAAGGACAAAATTTAAATTTCAAAGACTGGCCTTGTTTGATTGTATCGTGTTGTATAAGAGTTTACAAAGAGACTGAAGTTGGCAAGAAATTTGGGGCGAGCTAGGACCACTGGACTAAAAACCTTATCTTTTGGCACAAAATGTATCAGTTTCTGTGCAGTGTGGGCGAAAGACTGTTCTGATTCAGCACATGCAGCACAGCAGACAGTGGTACGGTGTTTAGAGGTGCTGGTGGTCAGTAACCAATGGGTCTGTGATATACACGACTGAAAAGTTGGTAAAGACAGGCTTCCTCAAGCCAACTCAGAAATTTTTACTGCCAACAACTGGTATTTAATGTCAGAGGGTTTCTAGCCTCAAATTTCAGTAACATTGATTATTAATGTAGGACACATGAAAAAAATATTGCCTCTCTTGGAGTGTCTGGGTCAGCCTTTATGTAACATCTACATATATTTATGGATGTGAAGGGTGCAGACTTAAGCCTCTTGGTGTACTCGCTACAATGCAGAGTTCTGCAGAGCTTCTCAGGGGTTGATAGTAAGACTTTATGGTCGGTGTAAATGCTGAAGTAGCTATTTCTAATTTCAGCTGTTTGCTTCAAGTGTGCCCTGTGGCCTGGCCACCTTCAGCCTCACTGACTGGGCTTTTCTGTCTCAGAGGTCACTTACAGTTCACATCTTATGGCAAACTTAACTCAGTGTCGCCTCAAAACCACATCCTCTTTGACTAGCCATTTAGGACTCTCGCTCGCACAGAAAGAGCCCACTGTCAGTGGATGGAATGAGAATAATGTGAAAAGGCCTTTATATCATCCAAGGAGTTTTTATGACTTGGAATGCATAAGGTTTACAGTCACAGGAAAATGGATTTTCCAGGTTTATGTGTGGTCTGATATCATCCTAGTCACAAATCTAAACAATCTAGCAAATAATACACAAACACTGTACATTTAATGTCTTCAGTAGCTAAGAAAACTTCCCATCTCAAATCTGACGTAATTGCACCTGCAACGCATGCAGGTCTAAGGTAGCAAAGCACCTCCAAACCCTAATGCTTCACAGCTGGGATGAGGCTTTAGTGTTGGTGTGGAGAGCTGTTTAACCACTAAACAACAAGTGTGTCTTTTCTCAGACAGAGCAGCTACAACAGGAGCCATTACCAGCTCCTAATGTTAACGTTTGGCATCCGCCCGGAAATAACAGAAACGTTTTCATCTATTTTTTAATCATTTTCTCTTTATTTTTTGTAGCATCACATGAGAATCAATCTGTCTTTGTTTGAGTTACAATTCAGAATTACGTTCTGATCATCTTTTCAGTCATTGAGCACAGTTCCTAGAGTACATGAGGTGGTCATGTCAGGGACGTGCAACAACATCTGCCAACAGCAGCCTTATTGACTTCTGTTGGCCTAAAGACAAATGTTGTGACACTGAAATAGTGTAACACCATGACTTCCCTAGTGTGCATAACAAGGCAAGTCCTGGAATGTCTGAGAGCAAGAGCTGCTTGCCAGACTCTGACAACAACTTAAAAGAGCACTACTTAGCAACCTCCAACAAAGCACAGCACTTTGGAAAATAAAGGCCAAAATAACAAACATGTTTCACCATTTGCAACAAAAACAAAACAAAAAACCCAACCAGACTACGAAGGAGGAAAAGATGCTACCAGCAGGTAATGTGCAACCCAAATGTAAACAAATGAATCAACCGAGCATGGCTGGAGCATCGGTTGTCATATGGAGCCATGGTTGCAGTCCATATGACAGGAAGCGCCAACGACAGATGGAAATTACTGACGTAGTTGCATAGTGGATCTGTAAGCAACAGGTTAAAACACTCAAATGTTCAACGTGCCAGGCAGAAAATTGTTTCACTTTCAATGTTACTATGTGACAAATACTGTGCAGGCTGCTGAAGAGTTACAAGGTTACTTTAGTTATTGTTATACTAACGTGTTACACAGTTATTTGATACTTTTACTTTAAATTTCCTGAGAAAACACGACCCAGACTGCTTATATTTTGACTTGTGCCATGTCACTGGATGTTTTGGATACTTTGCTTTGTCACTACTATTGCACTACAAACCTGCTGCTGCTCGCAACTTGTTAAACTAGAGTCACACGTTGAATTAGGTACTGTCATCAGTAACAGTTCACTGGAAAAGGCGGCACACTGAAAAAACACTGTAATGCAAGTAACAACATAATGGTTACAGCCATGTACTTACTGAACTAAGTACAGTAATGTGTTACCGAGTTACTGAAAAATGTAATGTGACTACAGCAATGCGTTACTCTAATTGTTACATTGTAACCCAACACTGGTCATCACATGTTTACAAGTATACAAATGTGACAAGTGAAGAAAGTGAAGCGAAGCACTGACTGACACAAAGAGTGAGACTATGTAACTAATGTGCCGACATCACGAGCCTCTTTAGTTCGCCCTAGTCGGACTTCTCTTTTCAAATTCGTATTACATGAGACAGTAAGCATCAAGTTGAACCTGTGAAAGCATTTTCAAGAAATACACTGACAACGTGTAAACTCTGCATTTCTGAACAGGAAACTCCTTCAGTGTTTATGAAGCCGGAGCATGTCCAGAAGGGGGCCTGAAAGACCGGCTGCCAACGCCATTAGCATATGGTAGTGTTACTCTTACAACGCCAGCGCCAACGAGCGAGAGCACAGTCTGGGGGAAAAAAGTACTCGTGTACTTTTACTTCACTGGTACTTTAAGTAATTCTATGTCTCTACTTCTGCTCCACTATAATATAGATTAATATATTGTAATTATATTGTAAAGCTTAGTTATGTCTTATTTTGCATGTTTAAAAATATAACTCTAATGAATGATGCTATATAAATACAGATAAAAGTCATTAAGTAAGGAGTCAAACTCATCTGATACACAAATGCATAAATACTTATGAGACAAAATCATTATGTATATGATTCTGCATAATGAGTGCTTTTACTTTAGTTACTTTATTCTTATGCTCAAACTTTTATACGGTTGTGTTAGATATGTTTTTAATAAAATATTATATTAAAATTAACAATATATAAGAAAATAAAGTAGGTTTATGACTTTAGTAAAAAGTAAGTCTAAAAAGAAAATGTTTCATATAACGGCATCACGGGGTCACACAGAAGCTGGAAAACTGTGCCCATGTTTTCTGTGCCTAATGTGTACACTTTATTTATTTGTGCTAAAAAAAAACAAAAACTTCCTGTGCCCCCTCCCCGTGCCATCCCATTCAAGAAAAATCCTGTACACGCCCATGACAAACAGGACGGCTTTTAAGCGGTTGGTGCAAATATTAAGGAGCCAATTTCTCCATTCCTGTCTCACCGCCGACTGCAGTTTAAAAAGGCTGTACGTCAATCGCTGCACCCCAAGTCGCAAGTTGCTTAATATTTGGCTCTTGAGTAGAATTACATAAGCCGAGTATCGACGGGTGTGATTTACGGCTGCTCAAGAGAAACGAGAAGTACTGGTTGAATACCAGAAATCTCCGCCGGCAGATGAAGCCTGACAGCTCCGGTGTGAATGAGGTATATGACCACATCCGCGTAGAAGACAAGAGAGCAATAAATGTCAACAAGCTGAAAGTGAAGCGCATTTACCCTTGAGACATTGAGGTCCGTCATCAGCTGTTCAAAGGCCCGCGTCTCCTCTGCTTGCTTCTGGTTGTGCAGCGCTATCTTTTCGCTGAACTTCCTGGGGTTCGAGCCACCTGTGCCTGGGGAGCTGGACATGGTGCGGGCCGCAGTTCAACAACTTCAGCTACTTGTTTTGAGTGGAAGACTGTGCTGGTGGGGTCTTATTTTGCAAAGTCTCTCAGCAAGCGTTGTAGCAAACCCATGAGAATTTTAAGAGCACACCTCGCGTTATCGGTTAAACTAAAGTCACTTCAGACGTAGCTCGGCTGGCTGCACTGTCTCAATGCTTTTACAAGGCAACAGGCAAGCTAACGCGGCTAGGCTAACACTCAAAGCTCCCTTTAATAAAAGTTGTTTAAGTGTGACTAAAAAGCGGACAAAATAAAAACTTTGCAAAGTATATATTTACTCTGACTTTCTAGGCAAACTGCGAGGCGACAATGGGTTAAAGTTAAGCTGTAACTTCACGCTGACACTCTTCCAGCGAACCACTTGTTTGAATCTAACGTTAACATGGCGTTAGCTGTCACTGCTAACATAGCGTTGGAAGTGAACGGAGAGCAACAGCGACAGCTAGTCGGCTAAGCTACTGTCAGTGCCATTTTAATTCCGACAAATGCACTTTATCTGCTTGTCGACATCTACCCGCTGTCGGTATCTTTTAGAGGAAACTTCCACCTAAATATTTACAGCTGCGGTCAGAGAAAGTTGATAGCCTCGTTAGCTAAATCTCTCCACTCCCGCTAGTAAAGCTGACCCGCAGTTGGCCAAAGGTTTACTCGCCGAATTGTATTTCAACAAGTTTCCGCTCGTTTTGCATAGACTTAGCTGTAGTTCCACTTTGTTTCCAACCAAACCGGGGAAAGCAGCCGCTGAATATTGGCAAGTGACGTAAGGATCACAATCCACAGTTTGACACTTTAGCTGATATGACAGCGCTTCGGAGTCGACTCTAGTGTTAATCCATGGACAGCATAGAGACCGCAGACAAACTCCAGCCGAGCGACTCCGTGAAGATAAAACAAACAGCGCCGACAGGGAAGAAAAAAAAACGGTGGTTTCCCCGTCGCCGATAAACCAGAAGTCTCTCGGAAAAAATGTTTTTAGCTTATTCGTCCTTGGTTGAGGGAGCGAGTAACAGCAACTCAGATCGGCTGGCTTGTTATCCTCATACTACTGCGAGAAAAACATTACCTCGTCAAAGGCGGTGTGTACCTGTGGTATCCACAGGGGGGCGACAAAGTCACCACGCCCTTACCTTACGCAGCCGCAAGAAAAAGTAAAAACAAAACATGGAACATCACTGGCTATAGCTATAGATCAAGAAAACTACTTCTGTGCTTACAAGATTTTCTTAAATGCGCTATTTAGATATGCAAGTATTGCATTTATCAAATTAATTTTCATGTTTCTATGAAATAGAATAATAAAACTATAATAAGCTATGTACAAATCGTGCTCTGAAATACACATGAAAAACACCCTTAAAATGTGCATCGTGCATGAATGTACCATAAACATGATGAGTACACTGTGCTCTACAATTCACCTATTAGAAATCCAGATTTTGCACATATTATGATGGAAAGTAAAAGAATTCAGGAGCTGGACTGTCCTGTTGTTCTGTTGGAACAAAAGGTTGTGTAAATCAGAATCTTAATGATATGTGAACAATCCAATCAGTCAAACAGGAAACAAAGTTTGGTGTGTGTCTCAGGTTTATGCAGGGCACCCAGTTTTCAAACACACAGAAACATCTGTGCAGGAAAACTCCACACTGCTGTCGAGCCTGCAGACACTGAGAATACTCAGCATTTAGCTACAATACATCAAATTACTGAAAACTGCGGGTATGACACAGTAGTATGACACATTTACAAATCCAGTTCCAAAAAAGTTGGAATACTGTGTATAACAGGTAAATAAAAACAGAATGCATGTTGTGCATATCTTGTGCACAATAGCATTACTCCGTAGACTTCTGGGCAGAGAGACCAGCTGCTGAAATGTTGGGAAAGGACACAGCAGTCCTGGTTCGTCTTTGTCATGCCTTTCGTTTCACGATGCATCAAATGTTTTCTGCTGATGGAAGCTTTGGAATGCAGGCGAGCAAGTTTAGCACCTGGACTTTGCCATTGTGACGCCATGCTGTTGTAATAGATGCAGTATGTGAGCTCCAAATCCTGCCTTTACCTTTCAGCACTCGTGTGGAAACACTAATGTAGTGCAGAGAAGCAGAAGGTCCCTCTCCTCTTTATCCCAGAGGATGCAGCATCCTTGTATTCCAAAACAAATTTCACATTTTCTATTTGTCTGGCCACAGAACAGTTTTCCACTTTTCCTCGGTCCATGTTAAGACAGCAGTGTTTCCGGTTCACGTATGGCTTTGTCTGCGCATCGCAGGGCTTGAACCTGCATCAGTAGACGACACCGTGATGTCTGGAAGTGTCCCTGACAGAATCACATCGGTTTTTACTGAAGTGCCGCCTGAGGGCTCAGAAATCCTTGCACAGAGAATTCTTCAGCTTCCTAGAATATGTAGATATTATTACATGGCACAGATGATGAGATCATCAAAGTCTTTGCAATTCTACAGTGAGGAAGAGCGATCTGCAGTGCTGAACCTCTGCCTCTCCAAGATGCTCCTTTTATACTCAGTCTGTTACTTTTCCAGGGCTTTGTTGAGGCATGTCGCTGCTGCCGTAGTCAGAATGGACTGAACGTTTTCTGAAAGTGTTACATTTTCTGTTTAATTTTTTCTTTTTAATTGTCAATCAAATCTAGATTTGAAAATCACCGTTTTATTAACATTTTACGCAACATCCAAACTTTATGGGAAGCGGGTTGTAATTTCACTACACATTCCTTCTGGTTGTGTGTGTAGTGGAGGTGGGTTTACAGGTGGTTGTAACATAAAATGGAAATGCTCATTTGGGAAAACGCCTTCTCTTCCTGCACGAAAACTGTAAGATTAGGAAAAAGGCAGCGCATTGGTAGAGCTTTATTCTGAAACTGGAACAAGCACATTTCATCAAATGAAGAACAAATAATGAAGCGAGCACAAGGTGGCCACCTCCGATCAAAGTGAGTCTGCGTGAGAAGCAAAATCGATTTCACCAAGTCTGCACAGATTTTCAGCCTGGCTGAAACAATCGCTTCAAGGACCACTCAAACGCCACGACGTGACAGCGCAGAGTGACATCTAGTGGGCCCACAAGGTGCTGTAACACTGCACGCACACTGGAGCTCATTGGGTGATGGTGCAACCATCAGCTCCAGCAGACTGAAAACATAAAATATAAATAATGGCGACCAGGTATTTTCAACGCTAGAAGCATTCTCAGTATTTAACATCTGCTCAGCTTACAAGTCCAAATCCCATCTTGTTTTACAATTCATCAGGCATCATGTTGTGCTTACCCATTTTATAACGTAACAAATCGTTCTACAAGATAAAAAGAAAAGTAATGATTTCCAGTAAGTTATCTGAGAAAGCCAGCAAAGCGGCACGTCTGCCCAGTTTCGTGTGATTCCACGTTTCGCTTGCTTCTCTTGCGGGAGCCAGAAGCACAAATGCACGGCAGGTCAGTTCTGAGAAGCAGCAGGGCTGCAGTCACGGCCAGCTCAGTCCACTCAAAACCACTGACCCGTCTGTAGACAGGAAAGGCCTCAGAGCCAGATCAGCACCAGTGCAGCCTGGACTTCAGAGGTAACATCACACTCCTGCAGCTCAGTGTTAGAATTGGACATTTTGGTGACTGATGTCACAGTAAAGCCAGGAGAAGATGATCAGAGAGAGAGACGGCTGCAGCGCTTTCACCATAAACACACGATCAAAGATAAGGAGCCCATCGTTTTCTTTTCTCTCAGTTTTTCCTGGACAAAGTGCCGTGTACTACAACCCTGCTGAAAAGTGCGCATGCACATCGATGATGTTCATCGGGCTTTTCTCAGTCAGGTGAGCGGATGAACTAACAGCTGAAAAAGACGTAAAACTCTCTTTACATAAAAAAAATACACTTTTTTTCTTTTTAGATCTAAGCCCATGCACAACATATTCAGAGTATTTAGAGCAAAAACAGAAATTACAAATCTTAAACCTCTGACCGAGCCTCAATGAGAGATGAGGCACTAGGAAAAAACTTGGGTAATGGAGGTTTTGCATTAAGAATAAAGGATACTACATATCCATGTAATAAAACATAATGCATAAACTTGTATAGGCACAGTGGAGACGTGCTGGAGGAAATGTGTAGGTAAGACAGCATGGTTCTGGTCAGGGCTTTAAAGCAACCCTCAGAGGGGGGGTTGTGGTTTCAGTGTCTCTAGCCCTTTTTTCTCCTCTTTTTTTTTCTTCTATTTCCCATAAAATTTCTTGTTGAGCAGGAAAATGAGCAGGTTGACGTTAATGGTGGCCCGGTCGAAGAGCTTCATCACTGCCACGCCTTCATACTGCAGCTGGAGCAGATCCTGTGAAACAAAAACCCAAAGAGCTCAAACAAAATACGTCGCTGGTCAAGCTACTGCGAGAAGAGCCAACGAAGCTGAGAAAGGCAACGCTACCTGATATTCTAACTGTAACGTCTCCAAGTGGACGCCCATGAACTTGGCCTTCACGTCAAACACTCCGACCGACTCCGATGGGGAAATCTCAAAAATGGCATTCTTGAACCTGCGATGAGAAAAGAGCAGAAGACGGCTGTTTAAAGCAGAGGAACGGCAGACTTCTAACCTTGGGCTGTTCATGAAGCTAACTGTATACGTGATCAGCTGCACAACTCACTGGTTGGGCTGCAGGTCCTCTATGGAGATCAGCACGCCCTTTTCGTGCAGGCGGGCGGCTGTGTATTTCTGAGAAACCTGTTTGCTCTTCTTAGCCTTGTTGTCGCCTGGTTTCTTTGACAACCTGAGAAGAAAGACACACAAGTGTACAATAAAAGCAGCTCTCAGCACAGACTTCAAGGCTCACTATTGTATTCTAGGCTGTGACATGCAGACTTTAAAAACACTGAAGCCAATGCTGCACGGTCACCATGCAGCAGACGACGCATCGCAAGTCGCTTACGTGCATTTAAATGGAGGAAAACAACAAAGATTTATGCTGTATGTAACAACAGCAATTTCATCACATTCACAGAGTTCAAACAGCCAAAAGACGAACAAAAAGACCGCTTCGTGATTTAAATTTGACCGAGCAGCCCACGCCACTGCCTGTGTTTCTGTTATGGGCGGATACGAGCCTCAAACATCAGCTTGTGCTAACGAACGCTCACACTGAGCTGAGGATGTGAACACGCCTGAAGGTTGCCCATCTGGTCAAGTGCATGTTCAGTTTCTGCTTCTTTGTCCCCCCCAGGTCTGCCGAGGGAAGACATGTGGCACAATCAAGAGGTCTTTCTGCCACACCAACAGTGAGAGAAGATGCCGGGCAGGCCAAGAACATCTTTGATCCCCCAGGAAAAGATTATGAAGCTCAACCTGCCTCGAACCTTCAGAGGCAACGATGGTCCATTAAAAAAATCTGGCAGCTATAAAACACTCAGTGATTAGAGATTAAAATCCAAAAACAAGGAGTCCAAGGACCAGTGTGAGAGACTGGCTCCTATTTTTGGTTTTGACACAAATCAGACGTGAGCTGTAAGCTCGTCTGCGGAGGGAAAGCATACAGGATGTGACATTTTCAGGTCAGGTCTGAAGCCCATTTACGCTGGACGTTTGAGTGCAGTATGTTTCAGATGTGGTACTGAGGTTTGCACTGACAAACGCACAACTTTACCAACATGTAAGGTGACAAACTTGAGCTTCGCCGTATCCCCAGCAGCAGTGCAGCTCATGACAGCAGTAACAACCAGCAGACAGTGGAGGTCACTCACTTGCCCTTGCTGGCCAGGTTGTCCATGCAGGTCTTGATGTACTGATTGTAGGAGTCGATCTGCACATTGTAAAAGTTGCTCTTTGAATTCAGGGCGGCGTTGGTCTGCTGAAGCTTCACCAGCTCGGCTTTCCTCCGCTGCCGATACCGTCTCTGATTCCTGATGTCCTGCAGACATTGAAACGACAACCCGTGAGGCAGCCTCTCTCTTATTTGTCCATTGAAGGGACGAGCGGTTTATTTTACCTTGGCGATGTCATTGATGAGGTCCTGATAGCGGTTCTCCGGGTGGACCTTCCCCAGCTCTGCCAGCCTCTGCAGGTTACTCTTGATCTTGTCCTTCTTGCCCTGCAGCGTCAGGCTGTCGTCCACCACCGGTTTGACCTGCTTCATCTTCTCAGGCGTGTTGGCATCTCTGATTGCTCTCCTCTGCATGGCCCGCTGGTACTCTGCCTCCTGCACATTATGTTCAGAGTCTTTAAAACTGTCATTAACAGAAGTGGCAGCAGTAATACTGTTACACTAGTTATAGTGAGTTTTTAATTTCCCATAAACTTCACTCCTTTTGATTGAAAGAGGATGTTACCAAATATGTGGCTATTGCAGTTTTGTGTTAGTAATTCACCAACTACAGGACAAAGAGTCATGTGTAAAAGTCAGTTCCTGTTTTGGGTCGTAAGGCAGCTCAGTAGTTTTCCGCTCAGATACAACATGCTGAGTAGACATGTCTCAGGACCATCTGCTGAGATGTTGACTTGGTTACAGTCATCACCCATCCAGATTACTGAGACCTGGTGCAGAAACACACAACGTCATGCACTCCCCACCTGCTCTGGGCTGGCTGTTGAGTCCAGGATCTCGGTCAGAGTCTCCCCAGGCTGGAACCGGATCACATCCACAATGAGCCTCTTGGTGCTGGAGAGAGAAACACAAAGACAGAGATGTGAGAAGTCAAAGAGATCCGACAAACAGCAAGCTGCTGACTTGGACTCTGCAGTCTGAACTCACTTTAGCAGGAGCGTCTTTGCGTCCATCTCAGCGTTGGCCTCACCGGGGACATCGAATTTATTCGTGAGAGTGAGCGACACTTCGGTCTTGCCCATCAGCTCTTTGTTGGGGTCGTCAGCGGGGAGAGGATTTTCACCTGAGTGCAACAGAAAACAAGGCATCGTAAACTACTGACGAGTTCCTGACCCGTGACCTGCAGAGTGGAGGCAGGGTTTAGACAGCCACCGTTTCAGACAGACCTGTTGTTTTCACACAAACGTTCCCTGCCGGCATATTTTAGGCCAGAGGAAGTCCAAAAGCCAGGATATGAAAACCAAAATGAAAACCACAGAACATTGGAGGAAAATGTTCTGTGGTTACGTTTTAAGGTGCAGCCACGCTCAGCAACACATTTGAAGTCATTTAGGGATCGATTCCACTCTACCAACATTTAAGGTCCTGTAAACTGAAACATTTAGTTGGCCTTTAAAGCTTGACCCAGACAGACGCTTCCTCTTAGTCACAAATATGTTTCACAGGGTTTTGCAACCCAGGGGTTTCTTATAGATTTGAAATGATTTGGAAGTTTTCAGCCGTTTCTTGGATGTTTTATATTTCTACAAATGTCTTTAAATTTCTTTCCATGAAGCACTCTCTAAACTTAAGTGCTACAACCTTATAGCTAACCTCACGTACTCGTTCTTGTGATTGCACCCTCCCTGTGATCGTCCTTTGAAGATCAATCAGCCTGTCTGCTTTGCCACCCAGAGTGTGAATGCACACCTCACACTAACACACTATAGCTAGTTAATGTGAGCATATGCAATTCATGTTAAATAATAAAAACATACCATAGGTGTACCTATTGTACAGAGGCATGTGGTGTGTTTGGCATCAAGCTTACAGCCCACGATAAGAATGAGCAAACATTAATGAACCTTAGTCTGTAAAAACAAGTTTTTTTGTTGTTCTTTTAAATATTTGCTATTCACCAGTTATATACATATATATATATATTGTATATATATATATTATATATATAATATCATATTAGGGGTGCAATCGATACACAAAATTCACGGTTCGGTTCGATACTTTGGTGTCACGGTTCGATATTTTTTCGATACAAAAAAATGTTCATGCTTTTTAATTTGTCATTTATTAAAATTATAAATATATATTTTAACTCAAAACGTACAGTTTTTAAATTTAATGTTGCTGAAACAACAAAGTAAAAAATAAATCTATCTGATCGAGAAATCACTCATCTTTGGAAAAGAGAGTTTATTACAGAGAAATGGCTCTTTCCAAAATAAAAGCTATACTATACGCTTCTTCTGGGCTATATTCTCAGCAGCATATTAAACATATCAGGTCCCCATAAGGAGAATCCTGTGCTAACGGCTGTCTAAATGACTCGGGTAAAGTTTGTAGCATGCTGCTTGTTGTTTTTGTCTGCTTCCACTTGTCTTTGCACTAGGATGATGTCGGAGTAAATGTGCAGTCATATTCGTTGTGTTCCCACTAGTGCTGTCAGCGTTAATCTCGTTGAAATGACAGTTAACGCCACAACACGGCAAATCTCCGTTAACGAGCTACCGCGGATCGCCCCGTGCGTGGGGCTGGACGGCGTCAACACGTTAACGAGCTAACTGCGCTAACGCAGTAGTTCCCACCCATGTAATTGAGCATTGCGTGGCACATCCGACATACTGTTTTACTTTAGTCCATGACGTGCTTACCTTCAGGGTCATATGTGACATGAAAACCAAAATAGTTCCAAATGCCAGATCTGAATGAGGGTGGGGGAAGGTCCATGTTGCAAGGAGAGCTTAACTTCTGTCTCGCTAGCTTGCGCTGCGCTCAGTGGATCTGCGCTCGACAGTGCAGCCTAGGCGGAGTAGTCGAATGCAGATCCACTGAGCACTCAACACAGACAGCATCGTCAGAAGAAAAGTTAATCAAATAAATTAAAAATGTTGTATATGCGTACCGAACCGAAAGCACTGTATCGAACGGTTCAATATCGATACGAGTATTGTTGCACCCCTAATATACATATATAGCAGTTTGCCACTTCCAGTGGTTTTGTTCATTTTGTTTTGTCTTATTACTGTTAATTCCTAAATATTACAAAAAAACGACAAAGCTCACCAATGAGGGACTCCACAGTGGGAACCTCGCCTAGGTCCTCAAGCAGCTCATGGATGGGGTCATTGTGCTCTGGGGCGATGGCATCCTGATGGTCCAGCAGCAGCTAAGGATACAAGTTCAAGTACAAGTACCCGATCAGTGTTCGTACTGTACAGGCAAAACTTTTCAAGACCACCTTAAAGCGAGCGCTTTGGCACCTCAGTCTCAGTCAGTGAGAGATAAATGGACGAATGAGGTGAGTCAAACTCACTGTGTGAGTGTTAATAATCTCTCCGATGGAGATGTAGATGACAGGTTTGGTGACTGTGACCAAGTCTGAGTACTGATCCACGTTGAACTTGTCTTCGAGCGATGGGACGTCGCACGCTGCCAGAAAGAAGCGCCTGTGACAGAAGACAGGAGGAGAATGTCACGGGGAACAGAAACGGTAACAAAGTAACAGTTTTGGTTGTTATTTAGCTGTTCTACGTGCACACATTCATAATCGTATCAGACCTGAACTTCTGGTAGGAGGTGCTAAGGTATTCGTTGATGGGATTGAGGTGGGCGTTATCTCCCAGGAACATCTTGTTGGACGCAGCGTGCTGCAGCATCTTGGCCACAGAGCCCAGGTTCCGTCGCTGCTCGGTGGTCAGCTGACCACCAGCAGACATCTCGATGATGTCAAAGGCATCGGGAGCCACGATGGCCGGGTTCATGTAGCGGTAATACAAAAGGTTGCCCACAATCTGAAAGTTTCAAAGTAAACTTAATGATCACCACCAGAAAAATCAGCAGCATTTCAAAGCTTTGTCTCTATTATGAAGAAAACTATTAGACAAAGAAAGTTTGGGATCTAAAACCTCAGACTGGAAAACACTAACTGAGCAACAACAGGTATCAACAGGTATGACTTCATCGGATTTAATGTTAATTATATAGAAAGGAGGCCTTAACCCAAGACTGTATATGCTGTTATGGTTGGAACCCCTCTACTTTAGGATCATTAGTCATGAGGGTAATGAACAGACTCCCAGGATAAGTGCTAGTGTGTCATGCAGAAGAGCGCTTAAAAGTGTAAGGAACAAGTGGAGCAGTAAGAGAAGGAGAGCCAGAAAAGTGGCATGGCTCACCTTTGTGTCATCAGTCGGCCGTAACATGGAAAGGAAGGATGGAGCTGGTTGGTGAGGCGGGGAGAGAAGAGCAACAGCAGAGTACGGAGGAAAAAAAAGGAAAGAGTGTGAAACAAACAGTGAAAGTAGAGCGAAGCAAATGATTGATGAAGAAGGCTGGAGAAGAGAGGCTTATGAAAGATCCAGGTCAAAGGTCAGAGTGTGAAAGAGTGAGCTGTATGCAGAGTGCTTTCTGTGTAGCATGGTTGAACATGTAATGCTCTTAGGGCCACACATCTCTGTGTCAGTAGCACTGTCAGTTTTACACAGACACAGTCGGCACAGTCAGACGGCACAGACACAGACGGCACAGGCACAGACATGCCGATGTTCTTGAACACGACTAAAGTAGTCTGCATGATTCACACTTCAAAATAACACCTGCTGGGTGTTAGCATAATGCTAACATGCTTCGTCCTGTCTGAAACACAACATTTAAGCTGCTCCTCCCACCGTGTGAGATAACCTTCTCCTGATTGGCTGCCCCTCATGGATAAACAAGAGCATTAAGCTTGCAAATGACTGATGCAAACCTTGAGCAGCTCATCCTCCGTAGCATCTGGGAACTTCTCATGCAGAGTGTCCTTCAGCACTTTGGAGATGAACCGCATCCCGTATCTGAAATAAAACACACAGATGCTGTGACACAAGCCAGAGGTGGGCACTGAAAAAAAAATGAGATCCAAACAGCGATGTTGGGAGCAACGTACGGAATCTTTTCCACAGAGACGATTATGGCAGACAGGAATTTGTCAGTGATTGTCTTCATGTTCTTGATGGAGGCTTCCAGTCTGGTCCTCACCTCCTCGTGGCTCATGGCCTGCTCCGGAGTGACGTCATAAGGCAGCTTACTGTAAACAACAGTATGAGGGAGGATACATAGAATAAGGTTAATGTACCTATATGTGCAAGGTCGTGTTCTTTAAAATCTTGTTATTGTGCCGCTCCAGGTGGCGTCTCTGAGTTTTCGGAGAACAAGATGCTGGAGGACACCTCCACCTCACCTGGCCTCTCCAGTCTGAGACTCCATCTGGTTCACCCAGCCCTTGTAGATGTCCACTGGGTCGGTCTTGATGTTTAGCGTTTTGTCATCCATGATCTCCTTGACAACTGGCGCCAGGATCTGCCGCAGTGCATTCTGCCCCCGTGCACCTCTGTGGAAGCTCACTACCATCTTGATTACGGTAGGATTTCCAGTGACGATCTCCTTCATCTGGTCCACTTTTGACCTGCACACAGTTGTTGATGACAAGTCTTTTATTGAATTTAAGACATTTCTTTGTGAATTAGAAAGGTCATCGGGCTTCTCACTTGATCTCCTCCTGCAGGGCGGTCTTGAAGAGCTTGAGTAGCAGGTACTCCTCTCTCTGGTTTGATGCATAGTTATACAGAGTGAAGATTACAGAGTCCATGAACTTGGTGGATTTATTCTGTGGCATCTGGAAGATCAGCTTGGCGAGATACGTGGGGTTGGTCTGAAAGGACGCAGAAAATTTAACAACCTTACAGTATGTATCCACGGTAACACGCTGTGAGGATACTGTGATGCTCAGTGCTTTGTATCTTTACAGGAAAAATGTCAGATCTGTTTACATTACTCTCATTCATCTAAAGAAGCGACTCTGAGAAGTCAAACTGGTGGAAACTTCTCCTCCCTCTGTGCATCAGTGTCCTGTAGCAAAGACATCAAAGTGCAGCGATGTCCTGGGTTCTTACCTGTAACAGGTAGAAGAGGTACTGGTAGGCTTCCAGTTTAAGCCGCTTTTCCTTGCTTAGAGCCTTCAGGCCTCCCTTCTGCTTGGTCATCATCATCATGTCCGACAGCTGGCCCTTGTTCTTCTTGGTCAGCTTTTTACTGTGGGACACCACCTCCTGCAACGTGATCTTGTTCTTCACCAGCAGGCCGATCTTGATGTCCATCAGGTTCAGGTCGTTCTCCAGCTGCTGGTTGGAACGGATGTTGGTGACCACCTCCTCACGGAGCCGCATCAGTTCCAACTCCTCCTGGAAGTCCTGGTCGCTGTGGTCCAGCAGGTGGACGAACTTCCTCACCACCCCCATCGGAGGATTGTCAGCACTGACTGGAGACAAATAAGGAACATGTCAGGTGACCCCCTAAATCGTGAAAAGTTGGTTTGACAGCCCAGGTCCTGCTTACTCAAAGTCTTGTAGTCGTCCCTGGCCTTGTTGGCTCTGATGAAAGCCTGAATCTTCACCACATCATTGATCTGTAAGTGACAACCGCTTGATCAAAGCTGCTCATTACAAACAGCTCCAAAGGGACCCGCAGAGGGTCACATGTGTCAAAGTGCTAAATGAGCCACCGCCTGGAACGCCACAGGAGCCAGAGGAAATGTCAGAGGAGATTTATATCCCGGTAAAAAAGCTTTCATTAAATAACAAGTAATTTGTTTACGTCAATGTAAATTGTGGCAGAGGATGAACAATGACTTCTCTCGAACGTCCCGCGGCAGCTCATTTGAAACGACAGAGGCTGAAACAAATAATACTAACGTGATCTTCAAAGTACTTCAGACGATCCTTATACTTCTTACGAGCTTGATGCATCCGAACCATGGACTGGATCTGAGAGAGATAAAAGGAATGTGTTAGTTTCACACGTATTTAATCACACGCAGACGAATGGAGCCGCACACTAAGCTTACCTTGACGGCCTCAGCAGTGTGGTCTTTCAGGTACTCCTTACGGTCTTTGAACGCCTTCCTCTGTTTGCAGCCTTTCCAGTGAGCCTGAGAACGAGTGAGACCAAAAATGATGACTTCTTCCATCAGGCACATCTTTCCATCTACACACAAACGTGATGGCAGTAAACATGGCTATATCACCTGTATACAGGTAACAGCAGGGTCTTGGGATTTCAGGAACTCCATCCTCTCCTTTTGGCCTTTTCGGACCAGATAGCCACGGCAGCGGGCTTGTAACTTGGTTATTAGAGTTTCATTGGCCAGCCACAGCTGCTCTCGATTGTAGGCCGTGGTTACCCCAGAGACCACGCCCTGACAGGCAGAAGAAAATAAAGAGTTAAAAGGTGTGTTAAACAGCCGGGAACCCGCAGAGCTTCCCTGGGAGAGACGCCGACCTGGATGTCCTCCTTGTTGAGCTGAGTGTTGTTCTGAATGAAGTTCTCTGGCTCCACCCAGGTGCCCTCCTTGGTTTGCAGGTTGTAGTAGTAGTTGTGTCCTCCCTTGACCCAGTGTTTCACCCACTCACTGCCATTATCACCTAGACACAGGATGGACGGAAGCAAGATGAAAGCAAGTTTCCTCTCGTAGTTGTGCTGTGAAGTGTAGTAATGTGCTAGCACTTTATTTATTAGCCCTAACACATTTCTTATGGCAGCCTGAGCCTTCAACTGTATGCATTTTACATGAAGGCCAACAGGTTTGTGTTTTTTGCGAGCATAAAGCAGACACTAAAGTCACTTCTTTTGGTTTTTGTGTTTCCTTGCAAAAATTCAATTGCCTGACTGGAACAAACCATTTCTACATGGTTGTGACACAGACAGAAAGAGTCGTGAGTTCATGAAAAGCCACACGAAATGCTCGTGCAGAAAGCTGCAGGTCCTCTAACAGTCACTTGAGCCCGAAGTCGATGTTCCCCTTTTAATAGATATTTAATAGATATTAAGGGCACTGATAAAGTAATACCCACCTCCCCATCAGTAATTCTATAACTATATTTGTGTCTTAGAAATAATCAGCAGGTAAGTCTGTGCACCTGTGCAGCTGATGGCTTTGTACTCCACCCTCCTAACGCTAAGACCTCACTATGCACAACGCGGTGTCTCCATCGTTTATATACAGTCTGTGTTACTTATTTCAAGTGTTGCGAGTTTCATCAAAACGCCACATCACTAATCCGTCTCGGGCTCCTCACCTTCTTTCTTTTTCTCCTGTTTGATCTTGGCCAGGTCGTCCTGATAGGTCTGCGCACACTCGGACGTGACGCCATACAGTCCTGCTCCGGGACCACGCAGAGCGGCCAACGTCTGAGCTGCATCTCCGCTGTCCACCGCCTCGTTAACAGCCTGGATGGCCTGAGAGACTGCAGATAGATAGGCTTTAGTTCTCTCTAGACTACTGAAGACAAGTGTGGCATAAATGTACGTATTCTTACACTGCAAAGCCTCTTTTGTGTCCTGGTTGGCTTTCAGAATGGCATCCTGGATCTCATCCAGCCACAGCACAGCAGAAGGATCCTGTGTCTCCTGGATGAACACATGAAAATATGTTTTGAGACAAACACAGCAAATCCAATCATAAACACGCCACTTTGAGCTCCCGTCACCTCTCTCTGAGCTGCTCACAACATAAGGATGAAGAGTGCTAACAGCAGGAAGTGCATGCTTGGATCTGAGATGATGACCATATTAGGGACATCCCCGATCTATGACATGACAAAGAGCCAAGAATACAAAAAAAGCCTGAGCTTTTGGCTCACAGGGATTTATTCTACATATGCTGACCTGATTATATGAAATATTCTAATCCAGCATACATGACAAAAAATAAAGTACACTACGGCCCCTTTGTAGGTTTTGCTCAACCAGAAAAGAATTGCCTTCATATATCAGCATGTTGAGAGTTAAATGAGACACAAAAATGGTTAAATATTGCATTTAAAAGATACATTTTCAGAAAAACATAGATTATTTTCACAACAGCTGAACAGCAGATTTTGTAGAGATGCTTTGTTAATCCCAGAAAGCTGCTGTCATTTATCTGTGATATTTTTATCTTATGTAACTCCTGCCGTGCATATTTTTACTTTATGGAACATTTGCATAGTGCAGTCATTCACAGCTGTAGCCCAGCATG
Source organism: Haplochromis burtoni (assembly GCF_018398535.1). Taxonomy (NCBI): domain Eukaryota; kingdom Metazoa; phylum Chordata; class Actinopteri; order Cichliformes; family Cichlidae; genus Haplochromis; species Haplochromis burtoni. Next base: position 636,921 of record NW_024582592.1, on the reverse strand, counting down.
CCATTTGTTCACCATACAAACCACTCCAAGACCTCGACTTCTACAATGTTATGAGATGCAGTGGCAAACAGCAGCATCCAGATGGCGCTCTCTGCCTCTGTATAAAGAGTGCAGGAGCTGGTTGCTGCTTGTTCCCGCTGCTTTTCAGAGCCTGGTGAGAGCAGGCAGCTCATTTGGCAACAACACCCCCACCTCCTTGGTGCGCCCCGCCTCTTCACATTTAATGCCACGCATTAACAGGAGGTGTGAAAGAAGAGGGCGGATAAAATCTGGTCCCGCATCTTGTGCAGCACGCACATGTGTGGAGTCGAACCAGCCCCGTCGTTATAGTAAATAAAGTCGTAGCTGGGATGGTGCCGATGACTGTTTGTGTGTTTGCATTTTGGCGCTGTAACTGGTGATTGCAGGCGATGAGTCACTGCAGTTAGCAGGAGGCGCTAGACAGGGTGTGGTGGCAGAGTGGGCAGCGGGTGGAGGAGGAGGACTTGGGTGAAAGCTTTATGAAGTTTGTCACACAATACAAGCCCACTGTGGAAAGGGAGGAAGTGAAAGCTGGGGGTTGGTGGGGGGAGGTCATAATTCATCCATCTAGACTTTTCTTCTATACTTAGAAAACATGAATCTCTCTCGTGAGAAACACACACATGCAGAACTACAGTACAGTCTGCACACTGTAAACACTGCAGCTACAATCACATGAAGAGGATGAGGAGAGAATATTTAGCTTGTTAGTCAGTGGAGTCTGGGCAGGACTTCCTGCTGTTTATCTAGGCACAGCCCTCTGCCCACAACAGACGCCAGCTTCTGCCCAAATATCTTCTCACTAACTGTTCTGCAGAGTTAAAGGAGCGACACTGAGAAGCTAGTCGCAAACTCAACATCCAGCAAAAAACAAAGCAAGCCCTGACCTCACGTTACTTGGAAACAGCCACCTTACATTCCCGCTATTCCCTGCCCCTTGGAGACATCAGCGGCGGGGAAATACCTCATTGACTTCGACCCTTTGAAACCCAACAGGAAGCTTTAACCGCTTCCTGTCTTCAGCTCGTTACTTCAATCAGCCGCACTCGCCCGCTGACACGACGAGCACGGTCAGAGTGCCCGCGGGTCTGTAATGCAGCGGTCAACTTTCTGCCCTTTTATGGAAGCAAACGACTGAGACTGGCTTGTTATTTCCTATGCCTGTGAAATCAGCAGGAAAATAGCTGGCTGCTTTTCCCATCCAGGTTTTTTTCCTCCCCAGCTTCTCTTTTTCTGGTGACTGTACTCAAAGTGAGTTCCCATATGATGTTTTTACAGATTTTAGATGAACCTGATGATGTTGACTTTGAAAACAATGTGGGCAGTGACTTGATAAGAACATTTCCCTTATCAGTGTTTATGCTGGAGCAAAAACAGACTACTTTCTAAAAACAATGCACCGAGTCCACGCTCGAGAAATCTGGAGGGGACCTTTGGTCAGTGCGGACTTCCTTTGTGCACGGCAGTAAAGCTCTAACCAGCTCCTGCAGCTGAGCTTCAGCTTCAACAGGAAAACAGCACAAGTGTTCTGTGACATCATATGCAAACTGACTGCCTCACCACAAGCGCGCACAAACACACAAGAACCTCCACAGACTCATCATCCATCCAGTAACGATAACACAGGCAAATGAGTCAAAGAGAGCACGGGTGCCTCTCCATCAATGATCAACCGAAGAGGAGCAACAGAAACGACGTGTCAGGCCTCAGGAAAGAGTGAGAGCAAGGAGACAAGCGCACACGTCCCACACAGACGTGCGACAGGAAGTAAGGGGGGATGGTACACATGACATCAGCGTCCACTCGAATCAAGCACCGCTCCGAGGACAGAGTCACATGAACGACACCTGGTGAGCTTCTTGTGCACCCCCCCCCACACACACACACACTAAATCATGCAATATTTGCAACAGCTGTGTTTTAGTGACACAGTACGATGTGTGAACAATCAAACACTCCTCGCATAGCCCAGGATCATTAGTCGACCCAAGAGTAGCAAGTCCATCCCATCTGAATAAGACTCAACATTGCACTAAGTTCATATAAACAAGTCAGTAAGTTGATTAAAGTCTTCTACATGCGTCGCATGTCACGTCAAAGAAAACCAAAACCAAGCTGTAACTGTCTAAGCTGCAGTTAAAACTGTAGCCTGTTTGCATAATGTTCACAGGAATACACACAAAAAGCAAATAGAGGCTGACTGACGCAGTAATTGCCATTCACAGCCCATGCTTAGCAGATGCAGCCGAACACGTTATTCAGTTTTGCGCAGCAGAAATCAGGAACATGAGGTCCTTACATGAGCCTTCTCCCTGCGGGCCTCCAGCAGTTTGTCATGGTAGTGCTGAGCAATCGACGGGTCCACGTCTGTGAGCTTGGCTGACGGGCTCTGCAGCATGGACAGCGTCTTCGTAGGATCTCCCTCATCCAGGGCTTCATTGATCAACCCAATGGCAGCAATTCCTACAAATGCAGAAGCAGACACACACAGAAAGTGTTGGGCTGTCTGTAAACGTGTGATTCTCATAGGACGACAACGGAAAAGCACCTTTTTGTTAAATACTGCCACATCTTGAATGATAATTCAAGATGTGGCAGTATTTAACAAAAAGGTGCACTCTAACTGAACTAAAGCTAAGGAATATAACTAATAAAGGTGCTGAAATGTTCTTAAACTTGAACATATCATACAACAAATAAGAAAACATTTTATGGATCAGAGCTTAGATCATACTGTTCTTTTCACGGGTATGTTTGGGTTTTACCCAGAAACTGTTCATTTGTTTGTGGACTGGTGTCTCGAGTACATAGCCATCTATTTTTTTATAACCAGGGGGAGGGAGCAGAAGTGATGACACGGGATGAGAGACGCGAGCGCCAAGTTTCCAGCTCGCTCTACCTGACCTGGCTCTATATGTTGTATTGTTACCATGGATGGGAAATTGGAACAAAGCTTTTCATGTTTATGTAGCATTTATGTAGCTGCAGCATTTTAACCAGCGAGTTTATGGGGCGTGGCTGCGTTTGTTAGACTGCCATTTGAGGAAGTACAATAATTGGCAGTTCAGTGGAGCCATCCACGGTGATGTCGGTTTAAAGTGTGTAAGTTTATATCAAAGTGTCAAACCGATGATCTAGCAGCGCCACGCGGTTATGTTTGCTGCACGAGCACGTCTGAGACCGTGGCACTAAATCACACTTTTAATTAGGAAGACTGTCATCAATGACAGAAACTCCTTAAAACAGAAGGATGTTCAGCATTTTTTGGATGGCATCAGGAACATCATCTCAAACTTGAAATATCATGGCTCCATGGTGTGGTGGTTTGATCCCGGGAGGACACACGAGATCAGCAAACACACCGATCTACCAGGTGAGACACCTGTGAACAAGCGAGCAGCCACAAGTTTCTGACAAAGACGTGAATGGATGCGATCGTGTGGCCTCTTACGTTCATGCTCCTCCTGCACAGCCAGGTTGACCTGGTCGATGCAGGCCTGAATGTCGTTCCAGGTCAGATAGTCGGACCCTTCCTCTCTGGCTGCTGCTTTGAGACGCATCAGTTCATCCATGTATCTGAGGAGCACACGGGTAAAGAGTTTGCACGTCTGCTTTTGTTCACGCAGAAACACTCAAGACTTGACAAAGGACGTGTTGATGACGCCAGGCGTAGGCGCTCACCTCTGAGCGTACTCATCCTCAACATTGCTGAGTCCAGTTACGGTGCTGGACAGTTGTTTCCAGAGAGCCCCTCGGTCTCCGACGTCCAGCGCCTCGTTCATTAGCACCACCGATGACAGCATCTCCACGGCAACGAGCAGCTCGGGGTGGGTAAGGTTACCCTGCGGGACAGAAACATAAAGCGCTTCATATGTAAAACTACCATTATTGCTACTAAAATAATCAACTACACTGTTTACTCGGTCATGAAGGAGGTCGTAAGATACACACCGCTTCCAGTCCAGTATATAATAAATATACACCAAGCATGGCTCCATGCTCGGGTAGGAAATGGGAATTCAAACATGGAGCATGGAAAACAGGACCAAAGTATTCCATGTGGAAATAAATAAAATCTTTCTTAGTTACAGAAACTGGTACGGTGAGTTTGATACGACAACACTGCACCTGCACATTTTATGCTCGCTAACCAGGCTTGCTAGCATTAGCTAATAGGTTAGTGGTTGACGCTCTCACACAATGAGGTCACGATTGGCGCCAAAGGAGACACGGCAACGGCAAGTTCACAACCCAATGGCTGCCATCACGGTGAGCACATGCTGTGCTACAAAAGACGGATTCTGATGTCTGTCGTGGAAAACACACGAAAAAACTTTTTGGGGGAAAAAAAAAAGTATATTCTCACATAGATGAGAACTTGGGTTAGGAGTACTTCCTACCTCAGTCTGTGCAGACTTTAGTGTCCTTTCTGTTTTGTGTACGTCTCAGTGAAAGCTAAAATAAACTGTGCTATCATCAGAGCAGGCTGGATTCCAATAGAGCGCCTGTTGTGATATAAACTGGAAGATGGTCAGCTGCTGCTGTAATTGGCATTAAAAGCCACACGAACACGTTTCTCTGCTGAGAACTGTGTCAGTGAGCGTTCACATTATTCACTGAGCTTTGGGTCCGGGTACCTCTTGGCTCTGCTGCTGCAGGCTGGCTAGCTCTCTCTGGTAGAGGTCTGCAGCGCTCGGGTAGACCTCAGGCAGCTGTGCGTCAGGGTTCATGAGCTCCTCCACCGTCTTTTCTGGCACACCTTCTCTGATTGCATTATTGATCCGTTCCACTGCTTTCAGCACTGCACAGAGACAGGAACCGAGTTACAAACGCATAGATAACTTTGTTATAACACAGGTGTTACAGTCGTACTCTTTAGGTAGCTCTCTGCTATCCCGTTGGCCACGTCCACGCCGCTCTGCAGCTCGTCCTTAGTCAGGGCTTCTCCTGGAGACGTCTAAGAAGGAGAAACCAGGTTAATGTGGAAAGAGGGACGCAGGCTTGCTACAGTGGTGGCTGTTAGACTGTTGACCCCACCTGCTCTTTGTTCTCTCGGTCACCCTGCAGCTGTTTCAGGTACCAGGCTTTGTTCTGGGGCTGCAGGTTCTGAATGCCCATGGCCTTCAGCGCCTCATACAACTTATCCTCATCTCCACTCAGCAAGGCCTGTTCAGCTTCACTCAAAGCATTGTTCACTGTTGGAGAGAGGTCGGCATTTCCACGAGTGCACCACAGAATCCAGTAAATACCACAGAGTGTGTGTGTGTGCTGATGTAGCTTACCGTTGACCTTATTGACATTGCCTTGGATTTCTGCCTGGGTAAGAAGCTCATCGTAGATGTCCCTCTCTGCCTCGGCGTTCTCCATTTGCTGTGAGAGCAGAGCAGCACGTTACACGTTTGCACTGCATGATACTAGAATAAGATGTTTGTGCGCTTAAAGGGATGTTTGGGCCATGCATTCAAAGTGCATCAGTATGGCAGTGGTTCGTTTTAGCCATTCTCAGCACATCGCAGACTAATGCCAACATTTTCTTCCATCTTCAGGCTGAACCTTCAATTATTTTCTAATCAAAAAGCAGACGCGACTGCTATGAGCTCCCTTCATCTTTAATTATAAAATAATGTGCCTCAGGCTGCTATGAAAGCAGTGGACGGTAAATCCAGTTACCCGCTTGCGTGAGTTGGCCACCTTCTTCCCTTTGGCCTGGTACAACGTGTCGTGGTACTGCTGAGCACAGCTGGGATCCAGTTTGACCAGCATGGCGTTGGGGTTTTGCATAGCGGCCAGCGTGCCCTCTGGTACGCCCTGGTCAATGGCCTCATTTATGGCAATCACAGCAGCGTGCACTGAGGAGGAGAAGCAGTCACACCGTTTACTTTGTTAGTTTTTGTGGAAAAACTTTGAAACGTGGGATTGTAACATCGCTGCCTTACCAGGCTGTTAAAATTGTGTCCTTTGAGCCACAGCTGACTAAATAAAGTCACTTTTCAACTGGTGTTATATACGATACAGTAAAGACGTCACTCATCAACAGATCTTTAGCGATCACGTCTCCATTTAAGAAATCATTTATTGGAAGAATTCACAAACGTGACGTGTTTGTTTCTGATTGTCTGTGGCTGTAGAGATGCCGTCTGACGCAGTGATGTCAGGTTGGCTTTGGACTGGACTGAAGTAAACAAAGGCAGGCCGACGGTTTCTTACTTAATCAACAATCAAACGTCCTAAATTCCTGAGTTGGAATAATCCTGAGACGGATGGGAAGAAATGCATCCGTTTCATTAAAGCATTTATTAGAAGCTCTGAGAGCCCGCCCCCTCCCCGCGACACCCGAGCCCCTGCTTACATGCCGCTTCATCCACTGAGAGCTCATTGGCCAGGATCCCACCAATCTTGCTGAAGGCGGGCATCTGGATTCCATACTTTTCCAGCTCGCTCTTCATGTTGTTGATCTCCTCCTCTGGGAGAGAGAAGACAGAGCAGATGGAACAGATCCACGGATCGCAGCGGAGAGGGAAAAAGAGAGAAAGGAGTAGGGTTGGGGGGGCAGAGACAGACTGTTCCTGGCTCATGTGTGATAATCTGATTTTGGAGACTGGCTCAGGGACAGCGAGCTGAGCTGGGCTGACAGGAAACCCTCTGACAGTTACTAATGACTTTCACATTTCCAGGAGCTCCTCCGCTCTTTACTCACAGCGCTGCCAGTGCTGCTCTCAGGCTGACGGCAGTTTCACCATGATTTACATATTATTGTATGTTGTTACAGTGGTGGAGGCTCATAGCAATGACATGACATTTAGCATCACGTGATGAGGTCAGGGGAAGTGTACAAGTATTCCCTGCATAGGGGCTCCAAGCTTTTGTTTACAAGTGGAAGCCAATCAGAAGAAACCCAGCAGCGTGATGTTTAACCATAACAATACAGAATGAGCACCACAGGTTACCTGTAAGCGGCACGCTAACTTTGGCAGTGGTCTGGATTTAAGACGACATAAGGACGTTAATAAGAAGCAAACGAGGAAAACAGTTCAGGCTCGCGCTCTTACCAGTGAAATCGACTTTTCCATACAGGTCCTGGATCTGAGGTGCCAGACCCAACTTGAACAAGTACAGACTGCAACACAGGGGAGAAAAGAAGTGAGTATAAACATGAGTGAAGATGTGCAGAAGAAGAGATGAGCGTCACCACAGGAACAGATATAAACACCAGCGCTTGGCTGACAGCTCCAACAACTCCAGGATTTTACTACTCGTTTTATTTTTGGTTACGCAATCGACAAATAGTGAACAGCCAATATGTATGAAATATATGAAAAGTACTGTATGTGCCTTTGCTAAAGGCTGGAAATACTACTTTTAATTATCACTGTGAAGAGGTTCAAACCAAGGAGACGTGATTATTCAGCATGTGCCTATAAATGATCTCAGCTGACCTGGGGCTAAAAGGATATTTAGACTGAACAACAGCGATGTGTAAAAGTGAACTCTAAAGGTTACAGGTAGGAAAGTTAGTTTTGCTGTGAAGTAGAGCAGCAGCACAAGAGGATGAAGAAGAAGGATTTGGGATGGCAGTTTTCAGAGGCACCATGTCTTAATCTGAGAAGATGTTTCAGAGCCGCCTTAACACACCGACCACCACAGTAACCGTGAAGGTTTACAAGCTGCTGTACAGCTGCTCACAGCACCAGTTGGACAAACCACACACTTCAGTGTTTACAGTAGAGCACATTTCTGTGGCAGTGCATGTTTGCGTTTTCTTTAGGAGGGTAATTACAGAGCTCAGAGCAATGACAACGTCTGCTCTGCTGGCTTTGAAGGCATCAACATCCTTTACACCTGAGCGTGCAATCAAAACAAATGAGCACATACTCTGTGCCGCTGGATACCTCAGTGTCACAGACCCATTGTTGGAGCCTTTTTCAAAAGTCACGCCATATGCTGAGCGCTCCAGGCTTTAATGCTTTTAAAAAAAGAGCCTCAGCACCAGTCTGAACTGCAGGGCAGCTAAAGCTGGGTCCTTACTGTCAAATCAAACTCAAAGGACGAGACACAAACCTGAGTGCATGTATGCAGTAGATGCAGCGTGGCATGTTCTTCCGGTCATATATGTCTGTGGTCTCAGGGTAGAAGATCTGAAACACAGAGACAACGGCTTCATCATGTCGCAGCATGTGTGCAGGAGTGACTCAGTATATTAGCTCAATGGTGGGATTACTCAATGCAGCTCTTCTATTCACACGCCCTGGCGCTGCCTCTGTGGCACAACTGGAATGAAACATTTAACACAGCTACCAGCGGGTCATTTTCATGTCTGATAGTCGATTTTATTCACGTCCAACTAAATGACACGCTGCCAGTTTGCTCATGTGGAAATTTCTCACATAGGGGCCTCGTTACTACAACAGGCCAGTGTTTCCTCAGGCTGAGTGCTCCTTTACTGTCCTGAATGGACAGTTTACAAACCTGCCAACTTCTCCAAAGCACTCCGAGCGTCCGAGGAGTTCAGACCACAGTATCAAAGTCAACGTCCACTGAAGGGAAAGCTTGTTTGAAGCAATCAGTCACTCTGAAAAACGCTGCTGTCATCAAAAATGGGAATCAACCTAAAACTCATTCTTTTCATATAAAAGCTGCATTTAGTGATTCATTTTAAACATTTGACACGAGGGTAAAGCACCGTTCTGTCACGATGCACAGGGACGGCAGTGCTCTTTAAACTGAGTATTGGTGAGCTGCACTTCAGCGCTGCTCTGAGGATCCTTCTCTGTCGTCTGGCAGCCGTGGCCATCGAGCTCTTTTTCCATCCGATTGTTCATTCGTTTGGTTTGAATTATCAGGAAAAAAAAAACCACACCCACTCAGGCCAGACGAACAGCTCAATGCCTGAGGAAATTTAAATTACAGAGTTTCTGACATCCCACTCAAATGCAAGAACAAAGTAAAAATAAAGAACTGCTTTTTTGTGGGGTTGGCATCTTATTTGTAATCTGATATTACCTGTAGCTGCTATCATGACCTCGGTTGATAAAAAAACCTCATCAGGTAAAGTAAGTGTCTCCAAACATTCTGAGCAATAAACTAAAACTGTGGGACTTTTAATGTCCCAGCAGTTTCCCATTCTGACAAACGCATGAAAACAACAAGGTCGGAGGAATGACCCCCAACACTGACACGGCAGCATTAATACTGTAGGACTTAAGCCGCTTATTTAAATCTGACAAAGAACTACTCTTAACAGTCACTGGCTGCAGGACCGACACCCTGTCACATATTTACTGTAACGTCATCTCTAGCACACTTTGCAAGCTTAGCTCAGGCTACCTGGGACCATTTGATGTCTTGAGGGTGAGAAATTGAAATGTCAAACAAAGCATGTGCTTTGAATGAGAGCACTGGCATCACGTAACTGGCTGACAATATGCAAAACCAACACAATCCAGTAAGTCTCGGTTGTAAATGCTTAACTGACAGTTTGTGCACATTTGTGTCCCCTGTGGGCTTTGAGCCGACCTTACCTTTGGCAGTCCCTTCTCTGCCATGGCGTTGAGCCACTGGATGACATTGTCTGTGTGTCTAAAATGAAGACCAGTGGCCTGTAAGAGAGACGTATTACATCAGAGGAGAACAAAGGCTCACAGTAACAAATTACAGTAAATAAATGACAAATGCATAAACATCTGCATGTTTTCACCTTGTAACGTGTCTGCTCACGGTCGTAAATCTTCTTGAGGGAAACTGTCTGCGGCGCAAAGAAGTTGCCCAGTTTGGCCAGATAAACGCCGTTTCTCAGCCCCTCCTCCAGCTCTGTTGTTGGAGGCAACTCCTCATCCAGGCAGGCCTCCATCCATCTGCAAGGAGGGCAGCACAAACACGTATCATGCATTACAGTCAACAAAAAGCACAACTTCAGGTGAAGATGGAAACACTGCAGTGCCTCTTAAAGGCCATGAAACAAAGTGAGTCATTGCTCACAGCATTTAAAAGCAAATATCACAGATGCATGCAAAGAACATTTGGTCTTGATGTTTAGATTTCCCCCAATAGGTTTAAAGGCGACAAAGCTAACCATAGCCGATAGCTATAAGCTAATTCAACACACTTAGCAAGACCGCTCTCGAGATCATTTTCTGGCAAATACTCAGAAACCTGCTCTGAAGTACAGCTGAGAAGTTTTGGTTTTTAACCCAAAGCACAAACAACTTTTTGTATGTAATGCACACTAGTGTTAGCACGTGCAGATAGCAACACTGCACCTCCATGACTGCCACCCCTGCTATTAGAATAAGAGCAAAACACTTTCATCTAAAACGGTTCTTTTTGTACAGCAAGTTTTATTTCAGGATAAATGCCATTAAAATATAAACACATCGGCCATCAGAAGTTTCCACAGAAACATTTTCCTACCGTAGCCTGATTCATTGGTTATTATGAATAAGGAGTAAGCCCTGCTCGGGTTTAATATTAATGCCGTAGGTCCAAAAGGTCCAACCTCACAGTTAAAAAGGATCCAACTAGTGTCTTGACTTGATCTCAGGGAGAAAGAGCACAGCTTTCCTTCCTGTGTTGATCTGTTTCACACATCAGTATTAATTCTCTGCAGCTCCAAGACAACAAACCCCCCTAACCTGGTTAGTGCTGCTAACCCCTCAGCATTCCTCACGCGTGACATTTCATTTCTTCCAGGTCACACTGTGGAGGCGCATTCCCGCTGAGTGACAGTGTCAGCCCCGGGCCACAGAGCAGACACGCTGAGCTCTCTCACTGAGACGCAACTGGTGGACTAGATTCCACCAGCAAATGTCACTTACCAGTAACAACATATGAAGCCAGCCAATGTTAGTATGTAATTTAAATCACCCTGTCATCTCCTTTCATTCTCTTAAATACGGGTCAGTTTACACTCATTTAAAGAGGAATGATCCCTGCAGCAAAGCATCATGGCGGCGTGTAACAGCATGGTGAACTTTTCTGCTCTAACACTGGTTATGAAACTACTCTGAGTTTTATCTGTGTAACGTCACAGTGTGAAGGCAGTGAAATGAAATGTGTTCTTGTGAACAGACAGCCTGTGTTTGCATTTGCTAAGGAAACACTCCCACTCTTCAGAAACAGCACAAGGTTAACTCTACGCTGATTACAAGATTCCTTTCTTCATACAGACAGACTGTCCTTAACACACACACACACACACACACACACACACACACACACACACGAAAACTGTCTCTGACTTTATTCAATCAAATACAAAGTACAGAGGCTCATTTTTAGGCAATATCCACGTCTAAGCTCTTGTTAAAACACTTGTGTGACGAAACATTCACAGCAACATTTTCCAACGTGAGAAGCCAGCGAACCACCAGCTGAAACAACTTCCCTCTCAGGAAGTCGTGACACAGGGTCTCCAGACAGGCCTGCTATTGAGGCTGAGGTGATGGACCCACAGCGCAGGGGTCGGGCCTGCCAGGCAGGAACAAGCCCCCCCTTTCACTGCACATGGGAGCAGTGAAAGGCTCCACAAAGGCTGCTCAGTAATGGCTCTTTTATCAAGGCTATACACATTCCCCTTTTCCCCCCAAACACAGACACACCCTCCACTTAACTGGGAAGGACGGCGGCCATGAATGGGATCTCTGAATTGTTTGTCGTCAACTATGGCAAAGAGCTGCCAAAAATGATCCGTGTGACATTTACAGGCGTGTCTACAATTCAAAAAATAACCACAAATATGAAAATGTTATCTGAAGTCTCTAAAGTGGCTGTAAACAGTCTTATCAAAGACGTGGCGGTTCAAGAACGTCCTCTGGGACAAGCTCATCGAAGGCTAAAGCTACATTCATGTCATACCAAAAAGATCACCATTAGAAAACTTCTGATATCAAGTTTTTTTGTCCCACTCGACAAAACAGTTTAAGAGCTGCACGCTTTCACACGGACATTAAGTCAGGATTCATGTTTGTGAAACTAAACCAAATCAAATGTTCACACGTCACACTTCAATGATAATATTGGACCGATACTAAAAGCATGAGACAAAGCAAATTAGTGACAATTAAGATTATTTTTAATACTTTTTCCAACAAGGTCCTTATTTAGGAGACAGCTTTCAGTATGTATACTAGCTAGCAACAGTTTACACTGGAAGTACCAGTTTAATGATTTCTGTTGAAAAGCACTAACATTCAGTGCTGACACTCACACTGAATATACGTATTCACAAAGAACTGCAGATGTTTGATGCTCATCGTCCTGTTTTTACTTAAGTTTCAGTTTAATCACTTCTGTAAAACCAAAGGAGTCGCTAATGGCACAGACAGCTAACATGATGTAATGCAGCGCGTGAAAACCAGGCTCAAGCTCAGGTTACTTTTTTAAAATGGTAAGAAGACATCAAACTAAATGAGTGTGGTTTCATAATGATGACAATAACGTTACACTGCTGTGATTCAGACATGGACGATTTTTTAAAGACAGGAATTCTAAAGTTGTTACTTTCTGATAATAAGTGAATGTAACAGTAATATGCAGAATAAACTACAAGGCCAAATAACCAGTGTTGGGAGGTTACTTTTAAAGTGTATTCCACTACAGATTACAGATTACATGCCCCAAAATGTATTTTGTAACTTATTCCGTTACGTTACTCAATGACAGTAACGTATTCTGAATACTTTGGATTACTTAATATATTATCATGCTTTTTACAACTACATGAATGTACTATTGCTGTGTGATTTATTACTATTACTGAAGGCTACTCGTCATACCAACTAGATGTTTAAATCTTAATATAAATGAGTAACAGTAGGTGGACATTAGGTAAGGCTGCACTTTCTGCAGCGACCTCGTATAGAAAACTATTCCGCGCGTATATAAAACAGGTCCGCGGCTCCGAACCGTAGTAAAGGGACCTCTGGCTAATACGTCGGGTTCGTGTCGGGCTTGTAGCTGAAAACTAGCTTTACTTTGTTGTCTGGGTCAACTTTGCTAGCGAGAGACAGAGAGAGGCGTTGAAAGGCTGCTCCAACTGAACTTATTGTTTCAGAGGAAAACACGAACACGGTGTACAGTCGAGTCTTAATAGCTTACTTACAGCTGGGCTCGTCAGGCTCTTTTTGGCTGCAGTGGTTATTATTATATTTACATGCTTCCATCTCCCGTTTCTGCTCGGTGACAGCTCCTACTTTTCCTTTTTCTCCCTCCCTCGCTCACAGACACATAACGGGTATGACAGTCCATTCTCCCTGCAGCACGGACTACACTGTCCATCAGGCTGCATGCTTTAGGGCGATGCCTGTAACACTCTGCCTGTTGCCTTCATATTAAATCATTTTTTTTAAATCATTTTTTTAAATATTTCTTCACATCATTATGCTGCTGCAAGTAGAGGTGACATGGGCCACGAGACTGAGACACAGACATCAGAGCCTCTAGAGCCCCAAAAACAGAGAGAGCATAGCCCAACATATGAAACAGGAAAAGACCGCCGTGTAATCCATTTATTTCAGCAAAGTAACTGTATTCTGAATACCACCTTTTTAAATGGTAACTGTAACAGAATACAGTTACTCATATTTTGTATTTTAAATAGTAATGGCAGTACATGTACTCTGTTAGTCCCCAGCACTGCAAATAATCAGCCTCGAGCTGAACATCTGCTGCTGGACCCATAGATCTTTGTTTTGAAAGGAACCTTTTCTTTTGAAAAAGCAGACAGCTGTCCTTCCTTAGGAAGCACAGCTCCAGCCCCAGAAACTGCTGCTCAACTTCTCCAGGACCAACATAGAGAGCATCCTCACAGACTGCATCACAGTGCGGTGCAGAAGCTGTACAGCTGCTGGACTGTGGCAGGGCCGTACGGCTGGAGGGCCCACACCACAGACTAATACAATCCCACACAAACAGACCAAGAGCAGCTTCTTCCTCGGGCTGTGGCCTCCATCAGCCCCACCCCTCCACATACAACGAGGTGCACTGATAACTGTCAGGACACTCATGTACCCCTATATAAGCACTGTCTCAGGTTAAATAATCTATTTATCATTTTTAATATTTATACTTAATGTTATTTTGCTGATCACAGCAGTTATGTTGTTGTCCTTGTATAAAGACAAAGACTATTCTACTCTAACAGCACAGGACACAGAGGGAAACTGCAGGAATTATTGTCTCATTCCTCCTCAGATCCTGCACGCTTTCAGGAAGCCGATGTCAGTGCTGAGTTCAGAGGTCAGTCTCATAGGAAGAGGTCTGCTACTGACCGCTGTTACTCCAGGAAGACACACCGACCACGCCTCTGCCTGCTATCGAGGAGCTTCCTCTTGTTTTCCTGCATGACTTAAATCAAACGGCCTATACTTGCCCTGCACTCTCTTTGCTAGGATGGTGGGTTTGAGATTGAGGCAGAGCGTTAATAACATAAGCTAACTTCAGTCGCTTCCCTTTTCCCCAGGTTTCACTTTTGGACACAGACACACCGTTAACGTTTGATAACAGCTCAGAAATATAGGCTGTGCAGGCCACACGCCTGGTTACTGTACAGCTGAGTCACTGCTGCCCGATGCCTCTCAGGGAGCGGCCTCATAGGTTTCAATGCCTCATTGTTTGGAACAGTTAGGTCAGGGCTATAAAGAACGATAATGTGCTTCAGTGAGTCGACTGTGCACATTAGTGAAATTATATTGGTTTAGCATGATAGACATGTGTCTAATGTGAGGCAGGTAATTACACTGATGAACCGTAATTAAGAAACCAGCATTTAGAAATTGGATGTTTGAGGGGAAAATAAAAAGTCCTTTATGATGACAATCCTACTAAAAAGGGGAAGTCAAGCACTGCCACAGGAAATGACAATTCAGCATTTTAGTCACATGATCAAAAGAAGTCTATATGTTTGCTTATGATAGCATGAACCACACTCAGTGCTGTTTTATTACGGTCGGGCAGAATGATCTCACACCTGGTTGAGGATCTTTCTTCATTTCATGCTTTTAATTTTTTACCACTTATAACCAGATTATTTCACATGGGAGTCCAACTAAATCCTGAGTACTAGTAACACTAGAAAATTCAGCAACTGAGGTCAGAGACAGCGAGACAGCCATAAAAGCTTTGAGCTAGCTCAAAGCTTTTATGGTTAGTCTAACTAGTTCATTTATGTTAAATACATTTCCTGCTGATTACAAAAGAAACCTTTGATCAAATTGTAGTTTATATGTTATATTGTGACAGAACTGTAAGAACAAGTTTTGGTTTAGTGAGCCAAGCACCAGTAAAGCCTCACGTCCACACCTATGGAGCTTGTTCTTTTTACATCGCTTAAGAGATCCAGGATTAACTGGATAATCCTGGATTGGCTAAACCTGGGAATGCTGATACGGTTTATTTGGTTCTAATGCAAGTGAACTGAATTAGCTGAGTAGCCATGAATCACTTGAACTGATTGCACAGTGTTGTGGTCACAGTGTAGGGGAAACGTATAGATGAATGCTGTGACAGGAGTCTGCATAGCTACAGCTCGATGAGAGCTTCTGTTTGAGGGCTCTGAGATGAAAGCCAAACAAGAAAGGAGTGGCTGTTGAATAATCACAGAAAACGTGACCACGTTTTTACCCAACCACAGCAGCCGCTGTTTGTCCAACGATGCTCGCTCCACCTGAAATCTTCTTCGTGTCATGAATGCAGCATTTGACTGAAACCTCCCAAACCAGACGAGCCCGGCGTGGTTGGACATTTAGTTCCGTCATGTAATACATGCAATAACCGTGCTGTGCAGCAGGTTTGATTTCTATGCTATTTTACTGTGACACCCAATCCAACAGGAGAAATATCTGGGACCTCATCAAATCATTGGCAGTTTGCAGGATTACCATCCTGGTTAAAATGGGAATGCCCCTGTGGAGAACGATCCCTGCGACACACGTATTCATTGGTGCGATGAGCAGAAACACATGCATCACCAGGCCTAACATTGGGCCACTTTTAGCCCGTGGATGGACCGAGCTGTGGAGAAAAGCAGGAAAAGGCTGAGTGGCGACAGCGCCAAGCTTCGGCACTTATCGACGTGCTCTCAGTCTCGCATTGTTCCCCAGCATTACAGACCTATTTCTGTGTGTGCCTGAAAAGAGAAGGGTAGGAAGTGGTGTTTACATAATAGCTGGAAAGGCAAATGATGTGTGGTGAGCCTTATCTAGCAGCAGCACAATGTCAAGGCACACGTGGCCTCTATGTCCTGCTCTGTGAACCTCTGTGATGCTAAAGGAAGGTGTGTATGCTCAGCCACAACTCTAACACCACAGGCCAATCCAGCCCAGCGGGAATCTGGTTTCATGGAAAACGAGGCTGTGAGTGATGGAGGGAGACGAGGAGAGAAACGACAGGAGGGAATACAAAGAAAGATGAGTCAAAGCCAAGTTGTCCATTACATGCTTTGCTGCAACACTGGAATCTGTGCACCAAGTGACCTTGCACTTTCCCCACTCACAGTCAAACAGCCTGTCTGTGACAGCAAAGCCAACCACGTTACCCTGCACTCACCCACGCCTGCTCCACACAACCCTCTGCTGTCCTTTATGCTACAGAAGGCTTTGATGGATTTATTATTTGCCACCTTGGACATTCTGCTGCATTCTCGTGATAAACGTGAGCTCAGCACATATGCAGGTATGTGCAACAAAAGCTCAAGATTCAGGCTACACCAGCTGCTTTGTTTCAGACACTTTTTCCTGTCCTTGACTCTGTATGATGTTAGAGAGAGCTGATGTAGATAATGCAGTTATCTAAGGCAGCGGTCCCCAAACAGCTGCTGTGAGGCACACAGCTGCTGCTGAAACCTTATCGTTATCAGGACTCAAAAAGCCTTTTTAAGACAGAAGATGAACAAACTTATCCAAAAAATAAGGATGACTTGGAACTGTGAAGTATGCAAAGCAGCTCTCGTAGAGCCCAAGAGTCCAAGCACGTCCAACCTGCTTTTACTCGAGTCCCAGACGAGGTCACCTGAGGTCAAATAACAGCTGATGTACAGTACAGCAGGGGGGTGGTGAGCAGGGACGAAACTATTGTGAAGTCCAGAGTGTAACTTGCAGTCTCAGGTTTCACAGGTGGAGGTAGGGTGGGACCTTTCCCGCAGGGCCTTTATGGAGCACTAATCCCTCTCCCTTTCATTCCCATCTCATTCCCTCATTCTCAACTGTTTACTGCCAGCCGAGTGACTCAGGCCTGTTTTCTGGGACGCCTCGCTGTCTCCCAGGAAACAGGCAGCAGGTAGTATTTACACAAATACCCAAAATACTACACTGAATACTACGATGAAGACTCGTGTCTCAAAAGGCACAAAGAGCAGAGGAAAGCTGAGTTTCCTGTTAAAACAACCAAGCAAAGAAAAAGAGAAGAAACTAGTAAACAAGTGTTTTTAACTGAAATTTCACCAACAAAAATAAAACTTTGCTCAGAATGAATAAAACAAAAATGTCATCCTTGGAAGCTTTTCATTTATATGGAATCAGCACATCAGCTGAGCCTTCAGGTTTAGTCACCTGACGACTGTAATGGCATCGAAGAGGCCATTTTTCACCTCCTACCCTGGCTGTGACATTACGTAACAAGTATTGCAGCAGCAGCAGCAGCTGTACACAACAGCGTTGGGAAACTTTTGAAAACAGGAAACTGCAGGCAGTTGGCCGGAGCTTTAGGAGGAACTGTGCTGCTCTTGAAGGGTGAGAACACCGGGCTTCTGTTTTACACTGCAACATGACGCTCGGCATGGGGACAGTCCTAATCTTAACTTCAACACCAAAATACAGATTTACAGTTTAAAGCCTTTCATTGCTGTTGCTTCAATTCTCCTCGTCCATGCAATCGATGTTCGTTTTCCTTTTTTAAGCATAAACTTCCTAAAATCTTCTTTTCAGTACTGTGGGTGTCAGATGACAGGCAAGTAAGGGACGGTTGACAATACGATGTAAAAGCTCAGATAAAAGATAAAACACAGAGGATCCTTGTGTTTAGCATGATAGGTGGTTTATTCGACTGGCTTCTCTTGAGCTAAGATTAAAAGACAGTGGCGTCGCACCATTCCCACGTATTAAGAAGACAATAAGAAAGAAACTTTATCGTGTCACGGGTTAATGTGTGATGAGATATTCTGCACTCCACAGATGTCTCTCTCATATCATATATTCAACACTATGCTAACACAGCATGAGGCAAGCTAATAGCAAAGGGTCAAGAGTTTACAGGTCACATAATGTGATAACTCCATGTAACATAATGTGTTGTGTCAACCTTAATTTAGATTAATTTCTCTTCAGCACAGCTGTGAGGGGTGCACTCAGTGATACCGAGAGCAGGGACCAGAGAAACTAGTGTGAGTGTAAATGTGAGCAGCGTGCAGTGAAAGACTCACACAGAGCTAAAATACCGTAATTGTCGGGCTATAAGCCGCTACTTTTTGCTTTGAACCCTGCGGCTTTTAGTCAGGTGCGGCTTTTCTATGGATTGTCCATGATTTTTGTCATATCGTAAGACGATTTGTTTTGTTTGTTCCGCTGTTGTACGGCACTACGTTGCCTGGCGGAAGGGCATGTGATCAGACACACAGTATCGGGGTTCAAGAGTGGTATGTTGGTCACATGTCCATCCGCCAGGCAACATAGTGCCGTACAAGTAGCGCGAAAAACAAACTTCAAAGTAGCGCTATGCGACACTGGAGAAGAGGACTTTGGTGGTTTTAGTGCGCAGGAAGATGGTGGTGAATGACTGACTTTTCTTCTTGTTAAAGCCGTGTCACTGCACCTGAGCCTAAAAGGTAGTCCAATCTATTTTTCTGGTGTGCTGTAGGTTATTGTTATGTACTACATTTGTTACTCATTCATGAAGCACAGTACATGTTTCGTACTTGTAATTACCGCTACTTGTACATATACCTAAAAAGTTATGCAAATATGTACCCATAACTTGTTTTTCAAAATATTAATAAAAGTGATGTGTCTCCAAACAGCCATCTCTTTCCTGACAATTCGCTTTGTGCATATTCTCTTAGATATGTTAAGTGAACATTGAAACACCTGCGGCTTTTAGTCAGGTGCGGCTAATGTATGTACAAAACAGGATTTTCCCCTGATTTCAGCTTGTGCGGCTAATATTCAGGTGCGCTTTGTAGTCCGGGAAATACGGTAAGTGTGTTCCAAATAAACAACACCAACATGTCATTTTTTTTATTTTACTAATCAAATATCACTTCAGTAAAATTATTTTCGCGGATTTATTCATGTCTTAAATTTTATTTTATAAAGTTAGGAAAACAGTCTTGTCTGTTGATAGGTTTGTAGCTTAAACCTATTCGCTGGAATGTTGAAGACAATTTAATTACACAGCAAAAGCAAGACACGAGTAGGCAAAGTTCTTTATGTTTCTCGTGCACGGGAGAGAACTGGACAAACGCCGTCCCTTCGCTTGACCCCAGTCGCTCTCGCCCGCTCCCCCGTAACACTGCTCTTTTATTGAGGTTACATGAATTTACATAGGTTCATTAACATATGACATCTACATACACACAAAGAATACCTTGTGGGGGGGGGTTTGTCAGTGTGTGACCCCATAAACGACTTCCCTAAACCTGCTGGTCTGGAAGTCCAGCCGTTCATCTAAACAAAAGGCACTTAGACTTAAACAGATATAGGTGTGTTTGCTATACCATATATCAGTAAGAGCAGATATAACCTCTCTCCAGACCTTAAGTTGTGTGTACATGCCAGAGTGCTCTGGGAGGCACACAGAGTCTCCACAGACTACTAAGGATCAAACCTCTATCAACATGACAGTGATTATAAAACTCTAAGCATATATGAGTAGATATTTCTAAGCATAAATGACAATCCACTATATCAACCTGACATCTGTTGTTGCCTTACATATAAAAGAATGATTCCTAGTCTCTTGCCGTGGCCAAGAATAAAGCTTATAACCTTTTATGCAAGTTCGCCTGAAAAAAAGAAGATATATGTTAATTGATAAATACATCTTTGGCCTCTTTCACTTTCACCCAACACCTCGAACCCTTGAAGAATAGACGTTCACAAGACTTAACAACATGAGGAACTTTGAGATGTCAGTGAAGCTCTGGCTGTCATAAATATTAATGTATCCAGCGCACACATTAATAGTAGCCTTTTAGCTATTGTCAGTTACCCAATAGCCACATTAGCTGTCAAAGCTAATTAGCTGTAAAATCTAATGTGGCTATTGAGCTACTGATAAAATTAACACTCACTGCATAGCATTAACAGGACAACACAATTATTAATTTTATTGCTTTCTTTAACAAGACAAATAATAATAAACATACTTGGCTAAACCTTCATGAAGAAAAGCGTCAGTGAATTGTTGTTGCAGTGACTCAGCCACACCTCTGGTTAGCAGAAAGGCTAGCATTAGCTTAGAGCATTGTGAAAGCAGAGAGAAACACACAATCTGCACCAAGAGCATTTTAATTCATTAAGCAAATGAAGGTAGATACAGCTTAATGCGCCTGTGTGAGTGGATTTTGTGTTGCGGGAAGAGAGTTTCTTAGTGTGGGAGAGAAGTAGCAGCAGCCACAAAAAGAAAGAAGGAAAAGTGGATGTTGTTAGCGGCAGTCGCATTCGTTGACTGCACCGTCAGCTCATATCTGCCGTGAGGTTGACTGAACTAGTTACTTCTCTAATTGAAAGGGAGCAGAGCAGTTTGATTTTCAATATACAGTTATTGCTATAGAATTTATGCTGAATAAAGTACAAGGATTTAAACAGATTACACAAAAATCCCAAAGATTTCCACTCGTATAACAAGAGCTTAGTGGCCGTCAGCTGCCAATGATGTAACCCAACAACCACCTCACTGTGCCACTTGTGATATCTCTCCCCACTGTCGACCACCTCGTCTGTGAAGAAATTCTCATCGCTGTTAAGTGATGGGCGAAATGTTTTCCCCATTTTAAGAGGTGACACACCTTTGCTGTCAAACAGCGTTCACTATGACCTGAAGGATGGATTTCATCTAAGCAAAAACAGCCTGAGTGCAGCATGTCAGTCAGTGTCAGCGAGGGTGAAATCACAGGTAAACTCTGCTGTCGTCATGGCAACAAGTTAGGTTTTTTTGTTAGTTCACCTTCAAATTTATTACCAAAGTCCATGAAAAAAAATCCCAAACTAATCAATTACAACTGTGCAGTATTTTGAAGCACAACACCTGCACACAGGTATCTACAGTTACATCACAGCAGTATGGCTGGCTTTGAGGTTGAATAGTAGAAAGAAACTTGTTTGTCATTGTGTACGAGACCTGGTAGCATTACACTAAGAGCTTCACAGTTACAGCATCATTTGACCTTTGTGCTGTCTTATTCAGAGTAAAGGTTCAACTCTCGTGCAAAGCATACCCAAATTCTGTTTGCGAAGTGTGTGTGGGAGGAAAAAGATCAGAGAAGGGGAATCAATAAAGAACAACGACTGGGTTCATCATTTGCAGTGACCTTAAACATAATGGATACAATAAATGATCTTAGAGCAGTTACGTGGGCTACACATGACGAGTGGCTGTTATGGAAAGTAAGCTATAGCGCTAAGTTAGATTCGATGTAACTTTCCCAAAAATGCTTAAGTCGTTGGCGTATTTTTTTAGATTCACATGTTCGGTTTCTTGCAGAGTTCACTCTCGTTTGTGTGTGCTGAACATAACCAGCAGCCAGCGAGGTTGGCTTAGTACTGAGACCAGCGGGGAAACCGTTAGCATAGCACCTAATCAGTGCCACGAATTCTCACATTTCATTTGTTTGTCTGTCCAACAACCAAAGCACGACGGCCTCTTGGGCTCCAAATCAAAGAGGGACTCAAAACTGGTTTAATCTAAGCTTTATAACGGAAAGTTCCAGCAATGAGTCATTGCAACCTGTTTCAGTCATTTACATAACTGCACTGCCATTTCTTTTCAGTTTTTAAATCCAAATCCTTTCTAACATTTTGCAGGAAAACTGTCATGTAAATACGTACGAGACATCCTCTCTGACTTCTGTGAGCTGTTAATAGACCTGAAAATGAACCACACTCTCACAAAAGAAAACAAAGCCAGACACCTTCCTGTTCTTAATCTCGCCATCTCAGCGCGCTGTCAGCGGCAGGACTAATACCACAGATGGCAGCTGGACGACATCGGTGGTACACACTGACCTGGTGACTGAAGTGCTTCTGAGAGGGTACGAAGCACAAACTGACTACGTAACCACACCTCTGTTATCAATTATAACATTTTCATGGTGAGTGATGCACGTGGTGTCTGCGGGTAAAAGAATTGTTTGTTGTCGTTTTACTTCTTTAACCTGACAGGTGAGTCTGATCTCTGATCTGACCATAAAAGTCAGTCAGGATTCCACCTACGCCTGGACAATAGTTTTATCACTTCCTCCTTGTTCTTTTGAACAGGCTGTGAGTTTTAATAAAAACAAAACAAAACAAGAATTCATGTCCAATGGACAAATTAGAAGAAACTCAAGTTGGAAGATAACAAAGTTTTTCCTTCCTAAAATAACTGCCACTCAACGTTTTCTTTTAAATTCCTTTTTTCCCCAAAACATTTTTAATTTTTTTGTTATTGTTGTAACAAGATTATTTTCCAAATCTGGAATAAATAAACTATATCATATAAAGGTACTGATTTTTTTGTAACAAATGGACAGAAATAACATCGAAACACACACATTTTTGTCCAATTAGGTAACACATGCCTTTTGTATAGTCACTCTGCTAAAGGCCAATTTTGAACTGGAAAAACCCAGCTATACTATCTGTTTACCAGCCCATACTGTAAAATCAAACAGGTAACCTCTGCCCCTCTTCTTCAGCCAAAACAAACACATGCTCCTCTGCTGCCTACAGTATGCTGCGCATGGTGCCGTCAGCTTTGGGGGGTAACCTGTCACGACCCGCTCCTACACCCCAAACACAACATCGTGATCTGCAGAAAACATATGCTGAGTGTGTGACTCGTACCCAGCTTCACTACACTGCAGAACATACAGACAGGAAATGATCATGAGAAAAAAAAAAATTGTAGCCCACATGACACTATGTGCCATCTGTGCACTGAGACTACTTGAAATTGTTTTCTGCTTGTGGCAATGTATGAAATGTCTGAATGTGTAGCCTGGATCAATAAAAATAGTATCACACTGAAAACATGTCTGACTGCATTCCCACTGCGCACTGCACGAAAGGAGCAGAAAGTGAAAGAAAATTTAAGCGAAACTTCAGAAACATTAGATACAAGATAAGTTTCTTCTTATGTAAATGTTACCCAAAGACGCTGCTTTCAACTTCTCAAACAGGACGACTGGATTTCTACTTTGGATTTTTTCTTTTTCATGAAACATTGGGGGGGGGGGGGGGGCGTTTGTGTTAATCAAGAATGAAAATAATCATAATAATCATAATAATCATAATAATCATGGCCTCTCCAGTGAACGGAGCTCAGCAGACACCTCTGTGCTAGCAGAGGTGCGCGACTCACTTACCATTCAAATATGGTGTGATAAAGAGCAGGTTGCCTGAGCCTCACTGCTTGCTTCTGTGCATTTAATGGGAACATGAAGATAAGAGCGATAAAACCTGCTGTCGTTTGCATCCGTCTGCCGGGCTGGCAGGTATGAAACGGGCACTTGTGTCTGTATCGACACTTGAATACACATCTGACAGTAGTAGTGTTGGAGCGGTGGCGGTGCATTCCCACAGCCAGGTACAGGCTCACGCCCTGCTGTGCATCTGTCACATACATTCATATCATACCACACACACTCCCAGCATTCCTGTGCCCCGGCCTTTCTCTGCAGGTGTTCCCTACATGGAGTCGCTTCACTGCCTGAAACTCTGATGTAACAACTGTAACAGATTCCTGCCACCAACGGCCCGGGACACCGTCACTCAGAGGAGTCGTTCTTGTAGAGGTCAAGAGCAAATACTGTGCTGCTACTGGCAACAGACTATTTAAATCAACAGAGGAATTGTGTCTTCATCAAACATCGTAGACTTCCCTTGAAACAAAGCTGTGATCAGCTAGTGGGGCAGTTGGATTAAGTCTGGTAGAAACGAATGTGAAGACAGGAAATAACCCAGACTGGTTTATCCAGGACCGCACGCACACACAGACACACACACACGCGTTACTGAATCCTTTCCTCCAGGTTTGTCTGATATTCACAAACCAGAGAAATGTTGAAAAATCATGTTTGTTAATTTTAAGAAAACAGGGCGTCCTGCCCAACGCCACCTTCAGGCCTGAGATATGAAGCCAAGACACAAGTGCTAACAGCTGCAGTACCTGCAATGGCCACTTGAGGCTGTTCTAGAAACGAGTCAATTCCCAAACGCTCCCAAGTAAAAGGAGCTTACAGCAGAAATGAGCATCAGTCAGGATCACTGTGGTCACTATCACTATAATTGATGAGGCTTTTACATTTGATGATTGCTACCTCACTATTACAGTAACATCAACATCAGAAATTGAAATCTGATTTCAGAATAATATCAAAGATTTCAAAATATTGAAATATAGTTTCACACTCATAGGCCATTGTTGCAATGCAGGATGGGTAGTGAAACAGTTGGAATGATCTTGGAGCTCACAGTGAGACAAAAAGTCCTGTGTTAATGAGTCGAAGCCAACGTAACGTAACCGCTATTCAAACAGACACAGGCAGGCGTGTCTTTGCAGCACCTGCTCCTCGATGCCAACTGGGAGGCTGTGCTGGTTAAAAGCTCCACTTTCATTCAGCTGGTAGAGGTCAGTTTGTAACTTTCATTTTATGATAAAAAGTCTATTACTAATGGTAATTTCAAAGATTAGTAATGACTGCCGTCATACAGTCCTTCTCCAGTTTTATATCAGAGTCAGTTTCATGTGGACACACAGAAACGTGGCCCATAATTACAGGCCCAAACGCTTCTCCAGGCCACTGTGTGTATCAGACATGCCTGCATCACACTGAGCTCTTGGGAATTGCTGAGCTGCCTGACCAGGAAGACTGTCTGCTTCCTCCGGGATCAGGGCAGTGAGCACATCGTTTAGCATCCAGCTGAACAGTGTCTAATATTTTCCTTCTTTTACAATCCGACAGTGATTTTCACTCATTTTCCTGAGGGAGTTTTGAGTCCTCGTGGGAGAAAGTTGTAGTAGCAGCATCTGGTTTTAGTCTTCACTTACCACCAGCAGCATTTGTGAACTCTTTCAGCCAACTACATTGATGAAGTGCATGTGGATGGAAGCGCAGAGAACACAGCTGCAGGGCTTTCAGGGCTCGTCCTCGTCCAAAAGCCCCCCCTCTCAAAGACTGATGTAACGTCCCTTGATTCCTTCAGACTGACAATCCCAACCAAAAAGCAGCACGCTGTGGCATATTTTTATATTTATATAATCGGGTTCATTCTGAACTGTGTAATGACAGCTCTGTGACAATCTGTGCGATCAGCAGGCTGTGCCATCAGAGTGAAGTCTTGTAGTTCACAGCAAATGTGTAAGAAAAATGAACAAGTGTCACATGTTGAATGGTGTGATCTTATATTATTAGCATATTAATGCCGACAACTTGAAGTAGTTTAGGTTCCCAAACTAAGGCAAGAACTTAGCTAAATATCGAATTTACCAATATGGTCTCACATATGCTTTCCTCCAGCAACGCAGTGTGAAAAACACAGGAAACTCATGTGACCCCACATTTCATACTTAGTGCTTTGCTCACCTAAAATGTGCTCTTTTCCTCTCAAGTGTCCTGATTTACCAAATTTACAAATCCTAGAAAGCATTTCAGGGGTAAAAAAAAAGCCGCCCAACTGAAGCAGAAATGTCAGATACTCCGAAATCATTCCAAGGATTTCCTGATGCCCGCCCGTGTGAGCCGGTGAGGGACGAGGGGCAACACACACCTTCACTGCAGAAGTACAATCACACAGAATCAGAGCGCACGCAGCCTCGCAGCAACCCGGCTCCACTCACACCGGAACCTGTTGCTATGACAACTGTGGGTTTCTGTGGCAACAGTGGGAGATATTAAAATCAACAGGGACTGAGTCACTTCCTGTCTAACACAATCCTTCCTCTTTTGAACCCATGAGCCCGCGCTGACTCCACACACACTGAAAGCAAACATACGTGGCTGCTGACAAGCTCGGGCAACCGCCACCTTTCTCTC